>NC_045477.1:79435396-79735396 GCF_009650955.1 Corvus moneduloides
TCTTCTCAAAAAAAAAAAAAAAGAAAAAGAAAAAAAGGATACCAAACCAAACCAAACAAAAAACAAACCCCCAAAAACCACCACCAACAAAAAAACCCGAAAACAAACAAAAAAAACCTATCCTCAAATCTAATCACTGCTTTCTTGTGCTCTTTTTTTCATTCTCTAGAGCATTTGTTCAGCTCTAGAAAGGTCTCAAAAGCAGGAATGATAAACAGAAGCACCTGCTTTCTGTTCTTGGTTTCTCTTCAGGAATGAATTTTCTCTGCTCCTAAAAGAAGTGGTTTCTCATGCAGTCTGTGCTGAAATTCATGCAAGTTTGGCAAACTCAAATCTACACTAGTAAGACTAGAATACGTAAAGCTCTTCATTTCTGCAAGGATCCACTGAATCTAGTCATTTTGTACCACCTCAGTGTTCATTTTTTGTATGGGTGAAGCCAGTGTGAATCACTACTTTGAAACAAACTGGGTCTGTTCCCATTCAGTTTGAAGATGAGTAAATAGCCTCACATAATTTTTAAATATGTTGCTTGTAGTATAGATAGTGTACATTAGCTTTGTCTAGGCATTACTAACCAGGCTAAAAGTAGCAAGTCATCTGGTGATTCTTCATTTAATTCTTTGAGTGCACATAGCCTTGGTAGTGAGTATACCATGCTGAATTTGTCAGTACAGCCTTCGCATTCATTTCTCTTGCCTGACAGCAGCTTCATTCTCTAGCTTGGTCTTTGGCCAACTCAAATTAACTACTTACACTGAGGCATCTATTACAAGGATTGTGCCAGATCTGTGTAGTATTGGCAAGTTTTTGGAGACTGCCTTGAGCCCTAGAGATCTAACAGGTTTAGATGATTAGGAGTGACTGTTAGGAAGCTCATTCCTGATCCCTACAACCATTTGTTCCGGCTGTAATTCAAAGAAAGCTCTTCCTCTGGCAAACTAAAGAAAAGAAAAGGAAAAAAAAGAATGTTTCAGTTGAAGCAGCCTCAGGTCTCTTCCTTTGAGTGTCATTATATTATGAATAGATGTCTTCTATAAATATAAAATCTGTTAAAGAATTATGGCAGGCTCAGTTTTGTATCCAGATGACTGACTTGCACTGTATTCATGCAACATGATTTCTGAGCTTTGAAGTTCAAGTTATAGGTCACTTCCATTAGCAAATTCAGAACAAAAGTTTGACTAGCATTGGTTACTTCACAGAAAACTTTTTAAGTTGTGACAGGCAGGCTGCTGGTCACTTCATCAGTTCCTCTGATGCTTTTCTACTGATGCCTTTGATAACAGCTAATCCAACAAAGGTTTAACACTGTTTTTAAAGTCAGCTTCTCTTTTTCTCAGAAACCACCAGATGCTGCTTTGATCCCCTTTTGCACCTCTTGTCTTTTAGTGTTATTTAAAATTACTGTGTCTGTTTTGGAGTTTTTTAAACATGCTGGCATCTGCTCTTTTGTGGTTCATCAGAAAAACCTGCTCACAGTTTTATCTTCTTAAAAATAAATTCCATGTCTCCTACCAGCATTTCCCTTTCTTGATGTGAGAAGCTAGCTAGTAATTTGAGTCCTGAGGATCCTTTGTGTTAGAGGAGAAAATGACAATGAGGTGTGAATCTCTCTTTGTACCTCTTTGTGAAATAAATAGGGTTGTGTCAAAGTACTGTTCCTGAAGCACAGTTATGTAAGGAGATGTGCTTTTATTCACAGATTCCATTCTTCCTCGTGGCTGCTTTTGTTGCCTGCTGCCTCTGCTTCACTCTGCATTCTTTTAATCACCCTACCTCAGAGATGTGCAGGCCTTCGTACCATCCGGCAGAGCTGTCAAAAGCCCCGTGCCCATCTCTTCCTGGCACCTGCCTTTGCACAGGGAAGTGGCCTGGGTTTGTTCTGCTCTGAATCTCCTGTTTCAGCATTCTCTCCCAAGAACTGCTTAGGGGCTGTCCCAGCTGCCAGGGAAGCAGAGCTTTGAGAACAGCTCTCCATTCCCCAAGTCATTTCACCAAAGCATAACCCTACCTGAGAACCTATTTTGGGATTGGGAAAGATGACTGCCAAGGTCCCTCCAACCTTAACCAATCTGTGACTAATTCTGAGATTGTGATCAAAAACTGTAGAGAAGTGGGAAATGTGGCCCTCAGCTATCCACATAAGAAGTGGAACCAGATACACATCTCCAGACAATGACCTACTGAAGATCTAATTGCTCTTAGCAAAACATTGCCTTCTTCCTTGTTGACAACAGTGGAAATGTCCCAACTACCTCCCTGTCAGCACTTCATGTAGGTTTATGGACTCTCCCTTGATCTCAAGGTATAGATGTAGGTATTGGAGTAGTATATCTGCATGAATTTGAAGGGGACATCTGATTTTAAGAGACATGTTTGAAGGATTCCAATTACGCTCTGAAATAGTGGACCTAGGAGCTGTCTATATTAATTTATCTTCTCATCTGATCTGATGACTAAATAGATACATTTTCATCCCCTCCTTCATATCTGAACTTTTGTCTTTTCTGCTAGAGCATTTGTTTTCCTTTTCTGTATTCTGCATATCTTTGGTATTAAGAAATTGTCTTAATCGGTTTGAGTACTGGAACAAATTAAAAAGCAAATACTAAATAAGCTGTAGAATGTTAGAATAAAGATGTGCTCCATCTTTAATAGACAATCTAGAGTATAAACTTATAAGAGTTTAGATGAACCTTCATAGCATGAATTTCTTTTTCATATACACTGTCCTGATAATTTGAGAATAGAAAACAGGACTGTATGTCATATAAATTTTGCTGTATCTATAGGTAATATTTAAGTATTGAAGGGCAAGCAAGGAAGAAAAAAATTTTGCACTCCTAAGACACTTCCAGCATTTCAAAGTACTACACTGGAGTAAAACCAGTATCTTTGGAATGAAAACAAGAGTGTAAAGATGATGTTATATGTCTGAATCAGGGAGAACAGCAGTATCAACCTGTGTCCAACATAATATATGAGCTCTGTGACCAGCTGCTTACTGGCTGTAGGTCTGTGTGCACCCTTTCACAGGGGATTCTAACTTTGATGAAAGCAACACCTTATCTCTCTGGAAAGTTTCAGTTCTTTAAGCCAAATTAGAGCTGAGTTTTGGTTGAAAATTCCAACTGCCTTCATCTGCAGTATCTTCCTTTCAAATGCCAGCCTAATTTATCATAGAAAAATGGACATCCATGCTTTTATCTTTTGCTGATTTTAAATACATTTTAAGTATCAGTTTCACATGTTAGTACCTGAAAGAAAGACAAACCCAAAAGCTGCTCCTTCAAATTCCCTTTTGTAGCTTCTCCCCAGTCTTTAACTGGTTTTAGTCAGTTGTTCTGTTTCCATGGAGCTGTATGAATTAGTAGACATCTGGGTAGGGAAACAAGAAAAAAGGTACAAAACCAGAGCACGTATCTTATCTGACATTTTCAGAAGAAAAACACTGTGTTTCCTTTCACTATTGGGAATGTAAAAATGGGCACATCTTGAGTGTTTTGAAAGTTTCAGTTACTCTTCAGGCAGAAGGATCATTACCAAAGCACTTCAGCACAGCTCTTTTCTCCCCATTGAATTGCAAGCGCTCAGCAGATTATGGCAGCTGCAAACAGGGTCTAGATTTCATCCCTTTTGTTGAGAGCAAAATAGTTCACTTTCAGTGAAAATAGCTTTAACAATACTTCTCTGTATTTGTGATGCTTTTGTAATCATTCTGCTGTTGAGGACACTCACACAAGAGTTTTCTTGTCATTCAGGTATGCTGTCACATCACAGTGGAAGGATGAATGAATCAATCAATCGATTAATCAATCCATCTCTGTATGCCTATGCAGTGACTCATCAGTTAATCAGTGTGCTTATTCAATTGCTACTTGCCCCTTGCCAGGTTAGTAAAAATGCTGTTGTGGCCCCCATAAATTTAAAATAGTATTGTGCTAATGTAACAGCAGTTGTGATTAATTATTCATAAATTCTTATTTATGTGATTATTCTTTTGACTGTGATGTAAATGATATTTAAACCCTAGGATCTATTTTTGGGAAACTTAATGACAAAGAACTTCAGTTTAATCTGAGGTGAATTGAATCTCCAAAGAATAAAGAGAGAAAAATAAAAGGAACCGTGATCCACATCCTATTCTTTTCTTTAAGTCCATGGACCATTACATAGTGAAAAGGTTAACAATTTACCTCTAGAATAACAAGCTTCAGATTGTTCTGCTTTAAAAATGTGTTTGTTATCTTCTCAAGTGCTGGAAACTACCCAGATGACTTTTATATCGATATAGCCCTCTAATAATACAGAGACCTACACAAAAAAGGGTGGGAGTTGTACCCATTAAAAATAATTCAGGACAGAAATATCTAAGTAGAGGTGACAAAGAAAGACTCTTTGTCTGTGGACTTTTGTGCTTTTCAGTGATTTTCTGCTGATTCTAGTAGGAATTATCTCTTGGAGCAAGGTAGGGCTTTTCCTGCTATCTGACACTTCTACCTGTGAAGGGTGCAAAGAAATCTAGAGGTATTTCATTGCTGACAAATATATAAAGGAGGTACACACAATCTCTCTGTATTTCTGGGATTTGGAATAATACCGTATGGAATGCTGGAAGGTACCAGATTTTATTCAGGGTGAAAACTGACCAGTATCCCTTATTCATGTGGATCATTTTTTCAGCAGCATTAAGGTGCTTACAGGCCAGGGCATGTCCCTTGACCCTAAATACAGAGGCATAGTATAACTCTGCCTTCCCATTCCATTCTCCTTTTCCTTTTCCACATTCCTCAAGGAAAAATGACCAAATTTTGCTGGAAAATGCATCCGCAGCTCAAAGTGGTGTGTTTTAATTGCACTCACTTCTTTGCTCTCATTAGTTCCTGGAGAATTGTATCAGAAATCCAGGTTGGTGGAAAGCACAAAGTGCTTTGGCAGAAGTGTTGAAATGACATGTGCGGTGAAGAAAAGTTGCTGCTGGATACAGTAGCCCTAAAAGGATCTGAACAAAGGAATATTTCCATCTGCTACTCAAATTTAGTTTTGCCAGCTCTCTTAGACAGTGAGATACTGTGATAATACTACCCACAGTATTTTCACTACATTAACAGCAGTGAAGACCTGAATCCCAGGAATATACTTCCTCTAAGAGCAGGCAAATACTTTAAGTAGAATAGTAAAATCGCTTTTATGGGAATTATCAGACCTATAATAGGCACATGATTTTTATGAAGAGTCTGTGAAATCTTAGCTGCTTCTGCTTCTTTGGGTTGCTATGATAAATACATGCTGTTTAGAATTTCTAAAGTAAATGAGTAATATAACTGTGTTATAGAAAAAAACCCCCAGGTTTTCTCTTCTTGATTAAAAGCGGCACCTCACACTTGTCCTACACTCTCCAAAGTGCAATTGCAGGTCCTTCATAAAGGCTTCTTTTGGATTAGAAGCACTACATCCTTTCCCATCAGCAGCATGAGAACAGTGGGGTTTTGGTTTTTCTTCCTATCAGCATTAGAAAGAACATGGACTCTTTCCCCAGCTGCAATTTAAGGGAAAAAAAATTAGGGATATAATGTAATTGCCAGCACTGGAGTCTTGCCAGGATGCTGGGCCTTTATTTCCTTGAGTTCCTCAAAAAAAGTGTCCTAGGACCATCTAATTATAAGCAACCAAGACCACAGTTCCATATCTGACATGAAAGATTCTGCCTCTAGCAACACAGAACATCAGTCTGGGCATTTCCTCAAAAATGCCCCCTAATGACTCATATTTTCTGCTGGTTCTTTTTGTTTGAAGGTTTTTTTGTAAATTTTGTGATGTACCTAGAACTTGTCAAAATATCTTAATAACCAACATATGTACATTTTGCAACACACTGTTTTACAGTCAGTAAAACAAGATTAGCCAGTACATATAATCCAGCGTATACTCCTCAACACCATTAAGGAGTATATTTAGTCCTGGAGCGTCAAAAATTTAGGGCAATATTCTTTTCTTTGTTAAAGCAAGTTCATGTGATAGAAAGTAGAATGAAAATGGTAGTTTAATTGCAAGGAGTTTTAAAAACATTCATGTTTGATAAATAGTTACAAAGTCAACAGAAAAGAACTGTAAATTAAAAGCAAGTGTCCCGTCATACTACCCTGCCCATAAAATGTGTCTGAGACTCTGTTTTAATACATATTGAGAAGAGCTGTATCCACACTCCAATGACAAAGCTGATCAGCATCTACCAATTAAAAAAATTATTCCTGTGAAATTTGAATTTCCTCAAAAGTTTGGTATAACAAGCCCTGTTACTCTTGTGGAAAAAGGACTCTCTGGTATTTCAAAGAGGAGGACAATAAAAACAAACAAACAAACAGAAAACAACAAAAGAACCCCAAACAAAACAAAACAAAAGAACCCCAAAGGAAGTGAAAAAGGAAATGGAGTGTGCTTGTTCTCATAGAATTATTTTTATAACATACCTGAAATAGTTGACAAAATAGCATAAATAGAACATGGTTCATGTGCCAGTTTAATGAAATACCTTTGTAAATCCCTGAGTTGAGGTGTCTAGGTGGAAGGAAGCGTATATACATTAAAATCTTCCCATCCTGAACTATAAACAGGTCTAGTTTTCACCCTCAAAGCGACAACTGGTAATAGAATATTAATTGCAGAAAGCCTAAAAATATCTTTATTCACATACTAACTAATTGGAGGAAAACACAAAAGTTATTAGGATGTGTACTTACTTATAATTGATCTCATTGGCATTAATATGGAAAGGATGTGGTAAAATCAATGATCTGCATGGGTAAATGAAATCAACATGCTGACTTCATCGACATGAGAACAAAATCAGCATCAGCAAGGCTTAGTGAAAGTTTATTTCTCATGTTGTTTCCCATTTTAGAAATCATTCAATGCAGGTTTTCCTTTTCTAAATTTCCTGTCAAGCTGTTAACTGTATAAAATAGAAAAATCACAGTTAGTGGATGCCTGGAGGGAAGGAGGTGGGCATCTCCATTATGTTCCTGGGTCAAGGAATCATAAGGATGTTCCTTTCTTCATATGAGGAATCTGTAATGATTTTAACCCTCTATTTATTCTACTTCCTTGACTATTGGCTTTAGCTTAAGTTTGGCTTGGTTTTGGTTTTACAGTAAGTCAGCTTCTGTACATGTAAGGCAATAACAACATACACTTGTGTAATAACCATTTTAAACAGGAGTTGCATCAATTTTGGAAAACTGGTTTAGGACAGCTGTGGTAAGAATGTTGTCCAGTGAGATTAGAGGCTAGGTTGCCTTCAATATCTCTTGAGTTTTTTGGCTGGTGCTCGGTGCAGTGAGAGCCTTTTCGAAGTGATGTTGAAGTGCAGCAGACGTCAGTACCCTTAAAAACTGGCCACATCATCTTTGACTTCAGAATTTAGGAGCTTACACTCAAAGTCCTTTAAAGAAGCTTGCATATATGAAAATAGAACAGAATAACATAGTATTTAATCTAAATTTAATAGTTCTTTTTGGCAGAAATTCGCTGTAGCAATATGGTTATCCAGGAAAATTCTTGTCTGTTTGTATCAAATAAATTTAGATTATATTCCTCTTTGTGGGGATGTCAAGCTGAAAGCAGGTCAGAACATGTATTCACAGATGTAATTCTCAGATTTTCAGGATGTATGTAGGTGGCCTCCTATGAGGTGGACCAAAATTTAACAAGCTAATAACAGATGAATAGGAAAATTGGCATTCAGCAGAAATGCAATTAGATGTTGTGTAAAAATTTTAATAATCTGGAAAAAGAAGCCTGACAGCATGGTGTTATAGGGATAATAATATCAAGTGCCTCTGTATGTTTAGTTGAAGTAAGGGTTGTTGTTATTAATACATCACTGACTTTTAAACAAACTATAACCTAGTTTTGGAGCATTACCACAGTGATGCTCCACAGAGAGATTTAAGTGGAATAAAGATATATTAGTTGGTGATTTAGTTCTAGTTTTGAAATACTACTTCATGGGATGAACAAAAGAAAAGGGTAAGTAATGAAAGATGGGCTTTACTGAGAGGACCCACCTCCTCATTTAGTCAGCCAAGGGTTGTTATTCCTTTATTATCCTGTAACTGAGGGCAAGTTCAGTGAACAACTGTGGAGCCATTAGAAGCTGTCATGGAGAATTTATTTGCCTTTGAACAGAAGGTGGATGCAGTATGGTAGAGGCCGTGTGCTTCAAAGGGGATAATTCTCCTTTCGCAAGCTTTTTAATATTATATTTATTGTTTCCTAGTACATCTCCCTAGACTGTTTTTTGTTGTCTTTGCTCCTTTTGTCAGGAATAAAATTTATAGAAGTGTGGCCCAGGAGAACCAATCTTACTTTGTGTAGTGACTATGCTAGCAGCCCGCAATGTCTTACTGGAAACTTGCAGGAAACAGTAAAATCCACACCTCTTCAGAAGCTAAAGGTCTGGTGACATTTTTTCCTTCTTTCCTGTAAAGTAGATGTAGTTGTGGTAAAAAAGATTCTTTCTTCCAGTGTTCTAATTCCAAAGCAAATCTCATCAAAGTTTGGAAAAGCAAATTAGTCAGCTAAGTTGTTACATCCCAGTTTGACAGTGCAAGCTTCTGACTTTGTAGGAAAGCAGTTCCTGCTCTTGCAATTCCTGAAGTATAATAGACACCTTGAACACAAGAGAAGGATCTGGTCTTTGCTTTGAATAATGCATTTTATGAACTTAAAAGGCATGAGAGGATATGATAAGTTAGAAAAGAGACTGACAGCAATACATTCATCCAGTTGTGAATGCAGGGGACATTTATCCTGAAAGAACCAGTGCTGCTCAAAAAGTGGAAACAAGAGTTTTGCTCAGTGTTCTGAAGGTACGCATGGGAGAGAGGGAGATCCTTTTTTAGCAGACACTGTATATTGGATGTGAAAGATATCTGTAAGTAAAGATGCAATTTCTAAACCTCATGTCACCACTACTCCTATCTAATTCACGTATCCTGTGGATGTGTTGTGTTACAGGAGTGTTTGAGGAATGTATTTTATTTATTCTGAGTGAAATCAATCCTTGAATTTTGATCCGCTTTATAGGCATGCAATTTTCTTACCAGGAAATGCAAATGCAAATATCTTGGAGAAAGAAAATTAAAACCCATCGGTGAAGATGAAAGTATCTAAAAAAACCCAGTTTCAGATACAAAGTCAGACAGTGGGTTCAAATGGTCATCTGAGTTGTGTATTTCTCTTTCAGAGTTAATGTTACTTCGGCTACCACTCAGTATTCTAAGTTTATGGGATCTTATTGTGACATTGATACTATTTACACAAGTAAATATAAATTGACAGTTACAGTACATTTGTGTGCATTTATATCAACTAACCCATTCTTCCTAATACTTTATTAAAAGGGGGATTTCTAAATGAATTCTGTTTATTCACTATAAGGTTTCCTCTCAGAATCAAAGTGTAGTGTTGTTGAAATATTGCTGAATTAATCTAAATTATCTAAAAATTCTAGCTAAGTTAGTCTGCTGACATTCATCTGAAAAAAACCAAAGTTTCCAGATACACAAAATGTTCTTGTTCATAGATATATTTCCTGCCCAGCAATGCTCCATAGTTATAACATGAACTCTTAAGGAGGTTGATGCACCAAATCTTCTAGTCCAGACAGAAGTACACAGTCCCAAGTATTTTATTAAATGATCAGCTGCATCCAATGAATTACAAAGATTCTGGTGCTAATTTTTTTTTCTCTTAGTTGGTTTATTAAGTAGAAAGAATTAATATGAACTTCTCAATGGGATATTTCCACAAGGCATGCACTTATTCCTTTTATAAGTACCTAGACATTATTTAAAACATTTATTTCAACCACTGGCTTTTAAGGCATACATTTCCATTCTGCTTTTCTTCTAATTTTCTTCTTTCATCTGCAGGGTTTTAAACAATTTCTAGAGGCAGTAGCAGAGGTTTCTTGTGATGTTAGTGATAGCCTAGAGGGCAGTTTATGGAACAGCAATAGGAGGTACAGTCAAAGGTAGAATGATAACTGTTTTAAAATTTAAATTACTTGGTCTTCCAAAGGACAAGCAACAGTCATTTGCTAACCATCAATTATGAGTGGAAGGGTTATTGTGGTGTTTTTTAATTCTGTCCCAAACTCTCTGTGGCGAACAGCTGCCAAAAGGTAGCTATGTAGCTGTTATCCTCTGTGTTTAGCTCTGGTGAAGAAGAGCAATTCCTCAGCAAGCAATGTGCTCACCTAGTGGCAAATGATGAAGTCAGTAATGGGAGAAGAAAAGAGAAACCCTGAACATATGATCAGGCATTATCTGACACTCCCAAGTCATCATAAGTCTGAGCTTACCTTTTGCATGTTCATTTGTTCAGCTGTTGCCATTTGTAGGCTACAACTGCAAGGGTAAATGCACAGGATCCTGAAGCATTCCCCACTCCTCAGAGGGGGAATGTCTGGCCCGTGCCAATCACAGCTGGGCTCCACTCAAGGGGAGTGATGATATCGTGTGAAACAAGTGCTTGGCTGTGGGGGCCGTCAGAGCCCTGCATGGTGCCCTGTGATCCTGCTAACATTACTCATGTGTGTATAAGCACGTGTGCATGTGGGAGGCAAAAGCTCCTTTCAGTTTAAAGTACTACTTTGGATTGCAGTGTTTTTATAGCAACATATAGAAGGTACCATGCTCAAAGGCTGGCAATCCTCTTGTTCCATATGTTGAGTGTAGAATCCAGTTGCTCATGTGTTACTGTGCACTGTGCATAACCCCTGCTAGAGGCACTGAGTTGCTTTTCTGGTACCTACGTTTTAAAGTAAACAGCAGTGGACTGCTGGTATTCATGCTTGTATTTCCCAGGTAGGCTGCTCCTTTACATGTTGTACGTACACTCCCTCCAATATGGTGTGATTAAGCACAAAAGGAGATGGCACTTCCCCAGTGTTCTTGTTTGGCCAAATTTAGAAATATATCCTTTGAGAGAAGGCAGGTCACCACCCCTCCCCCACCAGGTTCAGGGAAAATAAAGTTTTGCTCAGTTTTCCTTCCCCCTCTCAGGCTCAGTTTAGAGGCATAGAAAGGCACAAAAATTAATTTCTGGGCATAGGCAGCAATATGGGATACACATCATAAAGTCACCCCAAGACACCCAGTAACAGTATGAGCAGTGTTGGAGCTGTTGGGTGAAGCTCATTGCTGTCATTACCAACAGCCACAATTTTCTTACCATGGCACCATTCCCTTGCTGCCGTCCCTGACCTTGGTTGTGAAACCCTCTGCTCCTACCCTCATGTTCTACAGAGCTGCTGGCACAACAGATGCATTACATTACAACTGGTTCCTGCAGCTTCAGTGGAAAAGGACACCTTGGATGTGTTGGCATTGTCAAATAAATTAAATGCTTCTTTGTGAAGTGGTAGATATGTTACTTGATTCCTAGGCTCTCTAGTGAAGCAAACCAAGTTGTTTCCTCCCTCCAAGGTGAACCCAGGTGCAGTTCAGGAGATGGTTCTTCCTGAGGACAAATCATTCCTCAGCCAGGACCGTGCCAGGTTTGGTTTCTTCTGCCCTACACAGTCCTCTACGTCATCCCAACGGGCCGTGTCCTTTGAAACACACCATATGTTCTGATGCCATATCCTTCGTTCCCTTAGCAGCGTGCTGTGTACACACCATTCTGTGCTGACAGATTGCACGACAGCCTTCCTGTTATTTCAGGTATTCAAACTGAAACATCTTAAAGCACAAACAATTATTTCTAAGAGGCGGAAAGATGGCATGAGCAAGTGGGACTGGACTGCAGGCCATCGTACTTCCAGCCCAACCAAGAAGTTTTTTCACTGCATGGCCTGGGGCACAGGGATGTTTAGCAGAATAGATGTAGTTTTGTCCCTAACTGGCAGATGCAATTAATCTCTCTGCTACAGGATTTTTACTTGCACAGTGTAGCTCTGTTAGCAGAATGATGTGAAAAAGTGTATCATGTATCAGAGGTGGAATAATAGCCTTACAGTGGGTCCTTTTTTTCAGCTGTCCACATTCCAGTGTAGGTGGCCAGTATTAGAAAGATCTTCTTAGACCTCCTCACCTCCCTTATATCAGTGGGAAGAAGTAGGGCTTGCAATCAAGACCTGAAAGAACAGCTGCTTTAAAGTCATGCTCACACATTATGCCTTTTAATTGCCTGATTTTCACAGAATGGGTTGCTCTTGCATGTCCACAGGGCATACCAGTGTCACTTTATGGTGCATCATAGTTCCACAGTGCACTCAGAGGGAAAACCACTCATTAAAAAGATGAACAGTGCCTGCTTTTCAGCACCTATTACTATCAAGATGTCTGAAATATGCAATGCACATTCTAAATGGCTACTGACAAAGTACTTTAAAGCACATTGATGTTTTAAATGTATATTTAGA
This sequence comes from Corvus moneduloides, assembly GCF_009650955.1. NCBI lineage: Eukaryota > Metazoa > Chordata > Aves > Passeriformes > Corvidae > Corvus > Corvus moneduloides. Next base: position 79,447,830 of record NC_045477.1, read on the forward strand.
CTAATGAACAAGATGTAGCTGAAGATTAACCTTTTGAGTCTATCAAATCAGTGGTATAGCCCTCCCTCCTCCTGAATCCCACTGTTTTCTTTCTTTATGTTTTATCCATACAGTGATACATTAGGGAGATTGTGAGGGTACAGCTCTTCTTGAAGCATCCCAGACTATAGAGGGAAAGAATGGTAATTTACCAGGGTAAAAAAGAACCTGCATAATAAATGACATGAAGGACAGATTATTAAAATTATGATTTTGACCTCGGCAGTGACTTTGCAAGAATGGCATTGTAGACCTCCATATTTAATGTGTCTTGCAGATTTTTCAGCTAAAACTTGCTTAGCTGGAAAGTGGAGAAATCTTACTCTTCTAGACTTGCCTCCTTACTGACACTGCCTCAGCTCTGGTGTCCCAGCTGGGCTCTCTCTGGCTTAAGGCACCTTAGCAGTAAGAGCACTTACCACCTACTTCTTACCACCCCTACTTACCACCACCCACCCATGTGTAACCTTCACAATAAGGGCTTATTTTCTGCAATTCCTGTAAAAGCCCACTGCAAGGTAACGCACATGCTCTCACTGCACTCGATGGATGGGCATGAGAACAACAGGTTTTAGTCATGCCTTGAGTGGGACTAGCAGGCTTTGGGAAGGTACGGATAGAAGGGCAGGTGATATTGATGGTAAGGCATGATGTGAGCAATCTGTCTGGGATTTTTCTGTCTACGTGGGAGAGACTGAGGACACAATTTGTCTTGGCATGCAACCCACATGCACCCATTTAGTTAGAACAGAGAACAGAAGTTTGATTGCTTGACACTGAAAATGGAAAGAGAGCCTGTTCAGTCTGAAGTACTGTTGGATGTATCAGTCCAAAGTAAGAGTTCAGTGTCATTTTTTTCTAAACATGAGTCTGGGGGAAGAATTCTTTAGCTCCCCTAATTTCTTTTCCCTCTTGTTGAATGTTCAGTTGTTCTTGTAAATTTCTAGACCCTGCTTACTGATACAGTCACACTTTCCTGTACTGCTGTGTGTTTGTAGAACAGGCCATGTTGGGACTTTCAGGCAACAGGTTCTAAGTCCTTGGATCACCTGTCATAAATTCATGATCACCCACCAAGATAACATGATGTGGAGAACTGGCTAGATCATCAGTGATATTGGAGTTCAGATTATCTGGAGATAAGCCTTGAAAATATGTGACTTGGTTTACTTAGCTTTCTCCTCTACTTGTTGTCTTAATAGCACTTTTCATCGCACCTATCAGGAATATTTTTGATATTCTCAAATGAGGAGGTTATCTGCCCTAGGCCTGCTTAGTAATAGCTGAAAGAGACAGGTATTTTTAACAGACAGACATTTCATGCTTAAATGTAAACATTAAATTTTATATTTTCTTTATCACTGCAGAGAAAAAATAGAAGTGTTTTTAGAATAGGAATCTATTAAAACATGTGCCCCGAGGACTCCCATGCTAAGACTCTCTGTGGTGGATCATCTGTATGTTTTAATTCTCAAAGGTACAGAAGGAGGAGTCTTGTAACCTATCTGGATCCCTCTGAATATTAGTAAAATAACTCACAATATATGAATAGCTGCTTTAACAGTGTAGTGGTTTGGTCCAAAATACTCATTACTGTTTATCTTCTGTGAGATAAGAATTAGGAGAAATGCAAAGCAGGCACCAAACTTAAAAGACTATAAAGAAGTTTATTACCAGACCTAAAAGAGGAAAAAAGAAAAAATTATACCACCTTCAGAGCTCTCCTCCTCCCCCCACCTTCCTCCCTTCTCCCACTGACAATGTAAAAAGACAACCCTTGAGATGTTCAGTCTGTTTACCACTTCCATAATAACCTTGTTCAGTCCATATAGAAAGAGAAGTCTCTTCTTGCTCATGCTATGAAAACATTATCACAACGCCCACTTCCAAATATTGCTCAGTCCATTTAGGAAGAGGAATCTCTTTGCCTGCATGTGAGTCCCTTCCCCCTTCCCCCGACTTGCAGCTTTTCCCGCAACTGCTTTCGAGGATCACTCTTGAAGTTTTTTGGGGTACAATTTTAAGGTTGAGCCATTCAGAAACAAAAACAGAGGCCCTTCTCCTTCCCTGGGAGCAAAGAGTCTTCATCATCTTCATCGTTAGGACTATCTCTGGGAGCATCTCTAGGGACTGAGGTTTTCTCCTTTCCCATTTGGAGCAAAAGTCCTCATCTGGTCCATCTCTAGGGACTGAGGTTTTCTCCTTTCCCGTTTGGAGCAAAAGTCCTCATCTGGTCCATCTCTCCCTGTCCAAACTTCTCATGAAATTACAGCTACGTCAGCATCTGCCTATCTCAGCGCAGGTGCTTTTGCTTACGAGTTGAACACTTCACCCCCCATATCTTCATGAAATTACAACAGGATACTCTGATATATCATAGCTTCACAACAGAATTTCAGCTTTAAGCATCTCCTCTCTCTCTTCCCTCAGGGTTTCAGCTCTTCACAGCAATAAAAGGGTTACTCTCACCTCGGCCTTGCAGCTTTGCAGCTGGAATGTTGAATTTTTCTTATCGCAGTGGAGAGGGGGGAGAGCCGAGCCGCTCCGGCTGCCCACGGCAAGGCAGTGGGGGGGGTTCCACGGCTGGAACAGGTCCATCGGCTTCAGGATGGCCGTGGCCCGGCCCGGCCTGGCCCAAGCAGGGCCTGGCCGGGCCCGCTGGCCCCCACTCGGGACCCGCAGCCACCTGTCCCAGCGCCGGAAACGAGAGAGAGCTTGGAGGGGGAGTTTGCCTATTCTTAAATGTGGATCACAGAGGTGGTCACAACTTTAAGTGGCTTAGAGAATTGTCCATATTCAAACTGGCCAGCTGGTAGGTTCTATCAGGTCCCAGAGGAAACTGTAAGCACCCCTTAGCAAGGACGTCCCTTCCGGGACGATGCTTGCTAACCTATGACAAACAGTATGGGGTTTTTACATTCGTTGAGGTAATAAAACAGGAACATTCTAATTAAGTACCTAAACTCTCATATAAATATATATGTGATGTTCTTATCCTTTTTTTTTTTTTAAAGCAGGGAACAGGAGGGGCTTCAGTAGCATTGCATTTACTGGATATTTGGGAGATACATTTACAATATTGGTGTAATATTACAATATTTCCAGTCTCTCAGATCCTTAATGAATAGTTTTCCTCTATGCAAATTTTTCTCCTAACCACTTTCCTAATAAAATACAGAAGATATATGGGATTTGTTTTCAATCCCATTTGTGTTACCTTACACTTGCATCTTTGTAAGAACCAAAACAAGCTACAGAGAAAGGGGCCTCAGAGAATGTAAATTTCATTGCAAAAAATCCTATTGCAAACACTGTCAGTGAAAAATTTGTTAACTACTTAAAAATTGAAACAAAAAATCAATATGAAATTTGGATCTTCCAAATTCTTCTCTTGCATTTTTGAAAAATTGTAGAGATCTGAAATTGCACTAAAGTTTTGTAATACAGTCATACCAATACATCTTAATTCCACGAAATACACTTTTTTTTTAACTTGCACATGTTGTTTACTGATAAGTTTAATTTAATTTCTAGATTAATGTCCTATTTCAAGCTAGAAATATTAGGCATTTTGTTCCTGATACAAATGATCATTTACTTTACCAGAAATTGGTGTTTCTCATCTAGTCTCCTATCTTGTGCAAATCTGTGTGAAGTTACTTACAATCTTCCATACTTCATTAACTGAAATGATTACCTGAAGGCTTCAACTATTTAGTCAACTTTCTCTTGCAGTACACAAATAAATAGATCTACTTAGCATATTGACGTTAGCTGTCTCTTTCAGAAGAACAGTCTTTATTATATACCACAGGATATACCATAGGATTTTAATTTTATTTTATTTACTTGATAAGTGACTCTCGCACAAGATTATGATTTTTAATACTCTTTTGTATGCTAGGCCATATTTTGTTTGCATCCTTTTCTAAAAAGAAGCAGGCACTCTACTGTTGACTCTGTAGTCTACAGTACTGTATATACTCACTGCAGAGGGAAAAGAAATTTTTCCTTGTGCTGAATAGATAGGCAAAACGGACTTTCAATGAAACAGGGTCCTTAACCCATGATATTTGCATGAGTTGAGAAATGTGTTTTTGGTTTAGTTTGATTTTAGGTTTTTTTGCAACTGTAAGCTCAAGTACTGCTCTGATATGTCCCGATGTCCTGTCTCAGGAACTGTGGACACTTCTCCCTTCTAATGATGTTGCGCTTATATTTCTTCCATGATTTGTGGCTTCAGGGCTTAACTGAATCTGTAGTGAATAGTCTTTTTAGAGAGCTATCCAAGTATCTGATCTGCACTCAGTGATTTGCTGCACTTAAGATTCTCCCTAGGGATTTCGGTTTCCAAGGATCTGTTCCTGAAAAATGTCTTTAAGTGAGCATACAACTCCTCTCCCACTGTTGAAGACTGACAGGAAAAGAAAAAGCCACTGTGCTTGTTAACCATCTCCTTTAGATAAGTATTTCTTCATTTGAATGTCATTTACTGTATTTTCCCAGGTGCATTTAAAAAACTCTCAAACTTACTTTGCCATTAGTTTCCTCTTATTGTTTGTCTTATTAAATACAGTAATCTGTGATGTCCTTCTTCTGTGATCTCTGCTGCTCTTGATGAATCCATAGGTCTGCACAGTTTTGCTTTCTCCTTCCTACTCCGGGGCTCATTAAGAATTTCAGTCTGCGCAGTGATTTTAAGGTGAAGGAGATAGGAAGAGAGGCCAGTTGTTCCAGTGCTCAGCAGCAAACTATTAAGGGAGGAACAGAGTAAGCCAAAAGCAAGTGCAGTAATTGCTGTCATCATATTTCCATCTTTCACTTTTTAAATCATCAGTTCATTTCAGATATAATTTCCTCTCATTGGAACAGTGCTTTCTCTTACAATGGGAGCAGCTCTGGATGCATATGGAGTTTGTTATTAGCTTCCTAATGGTCACTCAAAAGCAGGCATCATCAGAGATCTTTAGATGGAAATTGCAAGCCTGTTGCCCAAATGTTACGAAACTAATGTGTGGGTTTTTTTACTCAGAGCTCCATCTTTTTAGTTTACATTTTCTATTTAATGTGTCCTAGCTGGGATGGATGAAGGAGGGGAACTGTATGAAAAATAATTGGACAGTTTAATGTCTTGAGCAGTTATTTCTTTCTTTACCTCATGCCAGTATATGACTGAACTGATCTGAGTCATGGCATTTGCATGTGTTGAATCGATGGAAGTAGTGTAGGTTGCAGTAGGGTGCACCGGGAGAAGAACCTTAAAACCCACCTGGGATCCCACAGGAATGTATCATATGTAGGGGGAAGAGGCAGTAGGCTGAGCCTTTCCTACCAACTCTGGTTCAATCTCATTTTGGGCTTGAATTAGTCAGTAATGGGGCTCCCGTGCCTATGCCTTGCTCTTTTCCGCTCGGTAAGAGAACTTCTGGCAGAGCTGCTGCTGACAGGGGCCTTTGTTCTGCTGTCACTGAGATTGAAACCTGCCCATAAACGTGACAAATGTCTCCCAGGCGTCATTCCCCTGGCTTCAATAGAGTTACACAAGGGATGATTTTGGACATTTTCAGCAGTACTTTGTGATTTTAGTACCTGTATGCATACAGTTTGGAGCACGTATTTAATCTGCACAATCAATTTGATAGGTGTCCCAGAAAGATAAGTCACCTTTTGTCAGAATTATTGCTCTGTATGTTCCACAGTTAAGAGACTATTAAATCATTTTCTCTAAAAGCTTCACATTCTCCAACTTTGAGACTTTGCTCTTTCAAGGAAATATAATGTCTAGTCCAGTATATTGTAATTTTTTTTCCTCTTATTTTTTAATAAATTCTTGAGGAACTAAGTAATTAATAATGCTGTAGTTGGTTTAGGACCTAAGGCAAATACATTAGGCCAAAGTCCAGAAATGCAAAAGTTCTTTTTTTCTTGGGGTGCTGTATTTCAGGGTATTTGTTCTACTGTTGTCTGATATCCACCAGCCTTGTGACTAAAACCAGCTGCTATATCAAGTCCTCTGTATGTGACCAGAGCCTGGAGTGAACTATCAATTAAGCAATTAAATGGGTGTTGAGAGTTCCTGTGACTGAGCTTCCTCCTTGCCCTCTCGTAGTTTGCAATATAAATGTACTCAATTATTCAATCACAAAAGCTTTTAAGCTTTGTCTGGATACAGTCTGCATTTTTAGGTCTATGAAGCCAAGTCTCAGGTTCAGAAATCCTTTCAGCATCCCCTTCTATCATTGAGTAGCACTGCCTCAGCTCTGAAAAGTAATTTCTGATGCTTCTTGGTCCACCTAGGGGTTGCAGCCAGACTTTTGACGCTCTGGAAATTCAGTCTGATTTATGAATGTAAAGATGATAGGCAGTAAAACAAGGCTCAGCAAAGGCTTATTCACTGGTACTTTGCCCTTAAAACATATAGACATTTTGTAGTATCCCATATCCTCCTATTGCTGGCCCTTCAGTGAGTGTGGTGATTGGAGTTTGGGGTATAGGAGACCCCTACCAGTCCTTGCTTCCATTGACAGCTGTTGGGCAGCCACGGCTGCTTGGACTTGCCTTTACAGAAGATATCTTTCTTTATAGCCAGCAACTTTAAATTTGAGAATGCTCCAAGCAGGTCTATTCATAGTATTCCCCACACAGCCATCTATTCAGCAGATGCTTTTTTGTTGTGGGGATTTTTTAAAGTTTTTCCTTTTTCCCAAGAGAGTTTTAGTAGGGAAAGAGCAGTAGTAGCTTTTAGGCTATTCTGTAGCCTTTCCATAAGCAACCAGTGTGATTTCCAGGGTGGAGAAAGTGCTTAATATGTTTTTTCAGGGTTGTATAGGCCTGTAGAGTCACAATGTGCCAACAGTCCCGAAGTAAGGTGCAACACATATGAGGAGATCTGTTCTGTAACACTTGTTTCCCTTCCAATTGGTATTAGAGACGCTAAATCACTCTGGGCTGGCTGAAAAGTGAATGTACTTCATCACGGTACAGGTTGTGACAAGTCAAAAAATTTATATTTTATTTTGCTTTTAGTGAATTTTTGTTGGAAAACTGCAAAGGAATGGTCCTAGAAACATGATGAAGAACTTAATGCACCATATGCATAAGAAGAAGGCAAAGCTGCTGGAGCAGAAGTAAAGCTTTTGTGACCATTAGCAGCAGCAATGCTGACTATTCATTAGGATTCTCCAGCTCACTGGTACACTGCATGGGAGCAGTTTATTTTGTATTCTGGGTTTAATTACCGCATTAGACCTTAGACCTCTCAGCAAATGAAAGCTTCCTGCCATTCTGACAGCTTATTTGATAGCGATGATTGTTAACCTTGAAGGCACCTTAAATGACATTTGAATAGTGTTTATGGATTTATGCTGCTCTTCGTGCTGTTTTGCTCGCTCTCCATTAAACCAAACGAGACACCTCCAGAAGGCTGTATTGATTCTTGACCACAGATCCTGGCTCTGCAGGATACCAGTCTATTCTTCAGAAAGATCGTGCTCTCTCAGAAGTCTTTTTTTTGCAGAAAATACACACTGCAGTGCAGCCAAGAGCTATGCAGATGACCACATAACCGAGCTTTAATGAAGGTTACTGTCCTTCCGCTCCTACTAAATCAATAGTGCAACACCTTTTAAAAAATATATGCCTACAGGATTTTTTCAAATTCAGCTTTATTAGTCTAACACATAGCAGACATATTAAACCTGTTGTCATTTTGTCCATGCTTCAGTGAGTTCTACCTGAATTTTAGGAATAGAAACGTCTCACTTGATTTAATGCTTTTTTTTCTGTTGCCCTTTACCTCTGCCTGGAAACACTTCCTCCTATGTCTGTAATTTTTTCCTGTTTATGTTCTATTTCTTTGCCCTTAAAAATACTGGGAGAAGCCAGTATTCTGATCACTTTTGACTCACCTTAAAAAGGAGAAGTGTACTTTTTAAAATTCTTTTGTACTTTGGAGAGGTTTGAAGGCTTTTCTGCATTAAATGTACTCTATAGACATTTGCATCTAGACTTTCTTTACAATTAGAAGGAACTCCATGTTCAAGTCAGTGGTTTGTGGAACATATTTTACCATACAGCAATACATAAAAGCAAACAAGGCAGAAGAAAACAGACAATCATAGTAATGATAACTACCTTCGTGAATATTTTTTTCGTTTGTTTCTCTGTATTCACACTACAGGCATTTCAGCTTTGAAGCCTCAGCTTTTTCCTCCTGTAAGAGGCACTGCATCACCCATTCAGATAGCTCCTAATGTATCCCATCCAGGATAAACTCATCCTCTCATTTGCACAAAGACATGACTTTGAATTCCACTGTAAACTGTCCAGACACTTCTGATGGACATTTCAAAAGACAAGTGCATTTTTGGCTTTCTAGGCTATACTTACCAGTCAAGAAAATGATTTCTTCATTTGAACAGCACAGATTCTGCTGCAGGTGTCTAGATAGGTGTCAAATGCTGTGTCCGGTTCTGGGCCACTCACTACAAGAAGAACTTTGATGTGCTGGAGTGAGTCCAGAGTAGGGCAGTGAAGCTGGTGAAGGGTCTGGAGGGTAAGTCCTGTGAGGAGTGACTGAGGGAGCTGGGGTTGTTCAGCCTGGAGAAAAGGAGGCTCAGGGGAGACCTCATCACATTCTAAAACTGCCTGAAAGGAGGCTGTAGCCAGGTGAGGGTCAGCCTCTTCTCCCAGGCAGTCAGTGACAGGACGAGAGGATATAGACTCAAGCTGTGCTAGGGGAGGGTTATGTAGGACATCAGGAAGAATTTCTTCACAGAAAGGGCATTGGAATGGGCTGCCCAGGGAGGTGATAGAGTCATCGTCCTTGGAGGTGTTCAAGAAATGACTGGACATGGCACTTAATGCCATGGTCTTGTTGACAAGGTGGTGTTCACAGGTTGGACTTGATAATCTCAGAGTTCTTTTCCAACCTAATTGATTCCGTGATTCTGTGAATCTGTGATAATAGCATTTGCCGAATTATTTTATAATCCCATTGCAGTACACTAACATAACCTTTCAATATTCTGTCAAAACCAAATTTAGTTTTCAAAAGAACGTACTAGTCCTTAAATAACTTGTCCCAATTGACTATTCAAGTTGGTGATGCCAGTTCAACTATTTGCAGTTGCTGGAGCATTATCTAGGGGACTGGAATGAGATGTCGTTACAGGAAAATGGTAGACTGATAACCTCCAAAGATTGGTGAGAAATGAAATGATTTTTGGTTACAACTCCAAGGAGAAAAAAAGCCACTGACTCTTCACTGCTGCTTAAAATAGAATCAGAAGATGAGTAGCAATACCTAGGATGTTGAATTTTGATCTTCAGAATGACTTCCAGCTCTTGACTTCTGCCTTTACCATGCATTATCAGTATTTTTAATTATTATATTAATTACAATACTAAGCTAATGGTATTTGAAATACTTTATTTTCTTACAGATGTACCAGCAGGTTTTCAACTACTATGCAGCAGTGGGCTACAAGTTGATCTGCTGAAATTTTCTGAAAATTGTTGCTAAAGCAGTATCTTGGAAAAGATCTTCTATGGTTGGTGAGGCTTGTTTACTGTAGCATTTTAGAGCTACCATGGGCATATTGCAGTTCTCTACTAGCAATCAGGGACCTCTGTGACCTTTTAGTTGTGTTTATCAAGCTAAGTCCTGAAGTTTTGGTGTAAAGCAGCTATCAAGAATGAAGGCAATGAACAGAAGTGTGTGGGAGGGTGTTGATGCATGAAAAGAAAAAGTTGTCTACCAGGCAAAAAGGAAACAGAAAAGCATTTTCTAGAACATGTTCAGGTTAGCTTTCTTATTTTGATGTTGCAGTCAAACAAGAGAACTTAAAAAAAAAGGTGCTTCAACTCTGAATACACAAGTTCATGCAGTTTGATGGAACACAAAGCAGGAAGCTAGAAAGTTTCTGAAAGTATTTCATCTTTAAAAAGTTATTCCAAAGAAAATTATTTTTGGACTTCAGTCTTTATATTTTGCATCTGCTATCTATATAAATACATGTTCATTTGCTTTGATCCTAATGATATCATTTCCCTATTTATAATAATCTAATGTGATAAGTCTAGGGAATCATGAATTTTATTTCCCCAAGCTCTGGAGTCCTTTGTATGTAAACTGAAGCAGTTGCTGATATAAACAGAATAATCAAAGCTACTAATCTGAACATCAGGCCTGAATTAAGGCCATTAAGTAAAACAATGACATTAGAGAGCTGAACTATAATTTTCTTTAAATTAAATTAAATTGAAAATGTTAGCATTATTATGCTGTGAGAAATTAAATACTTCTACATTCTAGTTGTGCACAAAAGCTGGTGAATTTTCCTAATTGGTTTTTTTTTTGTTTTGTTTTAGGAAAAAATGCAATGCAACATAGGTTTCAAAAAGCAGACATTGTAAGTGATTCCTGCCAATTGAATAACATTATTATAAAAAAAATGTAAAAAATGGGGAATAGATTGCAAATTGCTTAAATCAAATAGTCTTAGAGAAAAATATAATTAACTGTTTTCCTTTTCTACATAGTGCTACTAATGATGGCCTAAAGTTAACCAGATATGGCTAGAATATTCCCAATTTTAATTTCTTTTATTAATTGAGCTTATTAGGAAATTCTGAATTTACCTATGAAAGATAATTGAGAAAAATAAAAAATAAGTTGATTATTCTTTCGTGCTTTGGCAAATGAAAATCTTCTCTGTCACTTTTAAACCATAAAAATATAAATTATTAAATAATTATGAAATATAGGAGCATATTTATCTTTCTTCTGGCACTTAATATTCTAACCAAGAATCGCAAGCATTTTTCAACCACATTTCTCAGAATTTTTAAGAAAATTTTAAGATTTCTCAGGTATTTGTTCAGGTTCTTTTATACTTTGGGGTGCAGGTAACCATCTAATTTTAATACTAGTGACTGGGTATTTGGAAAAAAAAAAAAAAAGAAAGAAATAGTATCAATATGCAGAATTCAGAAACAGCTCTTTCGCTACTAATCCTTCCCAGGTAGTCCCTAGGGATAATGCCAGTGTAGCCAACCTTTTCCATTACTTCTGTGCTTAGAAAAAACAGTGTAACCCTTTTGTCAAGAGGATTGATCCTTCTGCTCAGAATTTAGCCATGCTGCAGACAAAATGTTTGTGTGAGTTGGGGACAACAATCTGTGGAGATCATGTTGAGACAAAGGGACTGCTCAGCTGCTATCGCAGCCTGCTTCTGCTTTTCCTGATGACATAGTTATTTGTTTGAGGCATCTAGTGGTTTATAAAATTCCTCTGGTGTCTCCTTGACTCTTCACAATCCTTTCCAAAAACACGCAGACTCATTTACACACTGGAGAGATGTCTGAGAATTACAAAAATATCCATATTCAGGAAAAAACACCTCTGTTCATGGCGCTTGTGACAGCACATAGAGACTTGCACATGGCTTGGTTAAATGACAAGTTAGATTGACAGCAAATGCACAGATTTTTCTTCTGTTGCTACCCCTACTGCAGTTTACACTGTGAATCTGCTTCCAGTGTTGCAAATAAAGCTAACATCACCAGATTAAAAGGTACAGGTAATACTTAACTGGAAACACTGCACAAATACTCCTGGAAGTGCTGGGTTAACAGGTGGACTTCATGATCTTGGAGGCCTTTTCCAACCTAAAATGGTTATATAATTCTGTGATTCTATAACATAAATGTGGTGATTATATCATGCAAGCAGATACAGGCAAATTTGCCGAGTTGAGACAGTAGCTCACTATTAATAAATGCTTTATTGAGTTGAATCTCAGTAAGCGTGTTTGCTCCTTTGTATGAGGAAGGCAATTATCATCAGTGAAGGAAGCATTGCCTTGCAATATTGAAGCTACCATGCATTGTATGTAATTATTAGTAAATGCAACAGTTAAAAAGATGTACATAAGGAAGACAAAAGAAGGAGTAAGATAGATGGAATAAGTGATGAGAATAATTAATAGAAGTATCCTTTTCCAATAATTAAGTATTCAAGTATTGATTATTATGGTATATTATGAGTTTCTCAGAAGAAACTGAATTTTTCTGGCCAAATAGAAATTAGTCTTCTGATGAAAAAACCAAAAAACAACAGAAACCCAAACAAACCAAAGCAGAGCAAAAAAACCCTGAAATCCCCAAAAGCACCACACCTTATCTCAAAGAATATTTCATCTATTTATTTATTCATTGGACTTTTTATTAGCCTTTCAGACGAGAGAAGCAAGCAGGGTCATGATGCTCTGTGCATTCTGTTTCTGCACACACCTTGCAAATCAAGCTACCCAGAGGCACTGGAGTTCATGCGCAGCACTTTGTAGTCCTTCAGCTTCAACTTGGACATTTAGGAAAGTTGCTGGTTACATTTAGGAGACACAGTTTTTCTGGGATTAGCAGCTGGAGGCCGTGAGGGGTTGGTTCCCTGGGACATGCACCAGACACATATATGCAAGCAAGTAAATGGAACACTTTAGTAATATTGAGGGAAAAAAACAACCATTGGGGTCCAGAAGTGTTCAGCTTGTGGCTGAACCCCACTGCTTTGGGCAGGTGGCTGGACAGATCTTTGATGTGCCTTTCCAAACTGAATTATCATGGGATCCTATGAAAAGAAGTTAAATTTTACTTTTGCACTGGTTTCTGATTACAGAAAATCTAGGGAGGAGATGTTCCTGAGATTTGGGTATTAACATAGAGTTTAAATTCCTCGAGGAGACTGTCCTTCAGCCTGCCTGTCTCATTTTAGTACTCATGTTTATGCATAAGTGAAATTAGTGACTCTGAGATTATGCACGGATTCTACATCACTCAAGTCCCCTCTGCTGGGCTACTGAAATGGATGGTTTGTGCTTTTCCACTGAGACCAGAATTATATGTTACAGTCCTTCCAGTCTCTGTTGGCAAGTCCACCTAGGCCCTGCAAAAAACATGAGCAAGACCTGCCACTGGTCAGCTGTAATGGTTTCCTCTCACTGCTGCAGAAAGTTATCTCAGATAAACAGCTTGCTAACTCTATTTCTTTTAAGTGCCTAGAGGAGGATTGCCGTCATCAGCTGAAAAACTTCCTGGAAGGAAATGACAATAAACTAAATTGAACTGTGCTATCATGAAAATACAGCCAATATGAGCAGTCAGATATGCTTAGTTAATTAATCACTGCTTGATGAATGACATCCTTCTGTTCATTTCTTTTTAGCTGAGCAATAACTTGGTCAAGAGTAGATTGATCTTTTCAAAAACACACACCTGAATTTTCTAATGTATGTAATCGACTTGCGGCTAAAGTGTAAACGTATTTCTGAAAAAAAAAAAAATAACCTCATATCACTGCAAATAGTTGAGCCAATAAAAGCAGCAAGAATACTGCAACTGTAAAAAAAATGAAACACAGGGTAGTGCATTGTGCAAGAAGGCAGGAAAATGTCAGCAGAAACAAATAGTGCATACTTAAGTATTTAGAGAGCAGAGATTTTTCACAATCCTGGTCATTTCTGATGTCAGCAGTTCTGCCAAGATGTGCACAGAGGGGCAGTGTAGGGATTGCCATGCAGAGATCTCAGGAGGCCAAGCAGATAAGATGGGTCATTTTAATGCCATGCCTACTGTCTTCAGAGATTCCTTTTCAACACTAGAGAATGATGGGTTGTGAAATAAGTAGTTGTCATCAGCATTAAAAAACAAATTTTAAAATGGTACTATGGAAATCTGGGTTTAGTAGTTAAATGATTGTATGGGGGAATATCAAGGAAAAAAAATCCCTCTAAACTACTATATTTGAGATTATAGACTTTGTGGAAAACTTTCTCATAACTCAAGAGAAAACCTTAAAATAGTTACTTATTTAAATAGACTCTGATTTCAAATATTTTATGGATAATATTCCTTTATTTTTAAGGAAATGTTATAAGAATTTTTGTTTTCATAATGGTACCAGAACTGCCTGTCCAGGATCATATGGCTTTACTACTGTGGGGTAGAAGTCTAAGATATGAGTGCAGTATGATTCTTGCATAATTTTATTTGCTGTTCTAGGAAAATTCATGCAGTGATTTAGGACAGATGTATTTATAAATGACATTCCTGTTTGAACGCTCTTGCAAAAGTGCAGAAAGTAACATGCCCGTTCTAGCAAATAATGACAATTATTGTTGACACCTTATTATTTATCAGACACTTATTTTGAGCTTATTTTTTCGTTTTATTCTAACAAGTAAGCATTCTCATAACATTAGTGATAAAGATATGTCTTTTATTAATTTGAAATAATTAATTGTTAATATAAATCTGTTCTGATGTGCTTCTGAATTTTGCTATACCATAAAAATATGTGGAAATAGAAAACTATTTTAGCACAGGTAGATAATTAAGAATATCTGTTGCTAAGCCAAACTTTTTGGGATGCCTTTTTTTTTTTTTTTTTAATAGGCATTTTGAGCTTAGTGAAAGAATTCATGATATGGGTCAAAACTGGTGAGGAGCTTTCCTCAAGACATAAAAAAATTAAAACTCCCTCATTTTCTAAAGAGATCTTGCAGTTCCATATCAAAGTATTCTTACCCACTAACTAACAAACTAACTAGTTTACTTCATTAAAAATCTTTACACAAAACTTTAGGGAAATCAGTTACACCAGATGTTGATTGGAAATGAAAAATGTGGAAAAGGGTTTTAGTTGTGAAACTGAAGACAAAGCTATCCTCATACTGCAAGGAAAATTAAGCAGTGTTTGCTTTTTCCTAGTTTAAGAATCACAATACTTAATACATTGAGCTCTTACCCAGAATGTTCAATTAGCAGATCTCAATGCATCTAGAGATGATTTAATTGCAATTATATTAATTCCACCAAAGACCTCTTAAAATAACCAAGTATTAAAAATCTAAAAACACAAAAGAAATCAAGGAAATCTCTAATGAGACATTAGGTCTACCTCCTAAGGGAAATTTCTGCCTGGGACAAGTTTTGTGCAGAGGTTTTTTTCCAAACTCTCAGAAGCAGGGGACAAAAACCCCATGTTTTGTCTTTTTAAAACCTACTCTGTCAGTGTCTTCAGGCAAAGGCATGCAGATCAAAAGATCTGTGTCCAGACATCCGGTCTTTAAGACACTGATCGTAAATTACATGTGTAGAAGTAACTGACTGCCCATATTGCACTGCTGAACATCCTCTCTTCTTCTCTGTACTGTTTATTTTCCATACTTGTTATTCATCTTGTTTACCAATTACACTTGATGCTTGCAAGTGAAAGCTGTCGTTTAGCTTACCAGTTAAATGGGTGTTATGCTTGACTGTGATCTCTCAGCACACAATGTTGTCAAAGGCAGGAGAGCAGAGTGGGTCCAAGAGTACAACACATACAAAATACAGCTGCAGAGTTATAGAAACTTGTAAATTATGTTCTACTGTGAGAAGAGTTCAGTTAAGCAAACCTTACTTCTGTGTGTAAATGTTGTTTGTAGAGATCTTTCATCCAGCTGCCATATGAGGGCCGAAAAAATTAAATCATGTCCTCTGCTGTCATATTCTGGACTTTGGTAGTGTGTGAAGACTAAGGGAAAGAAAGGTAATGGGAAAAATTTGGTTTATGGCTAACATTTATTTTTCTTTTAAGCCACTCAAAGGCTAATTTACCTTTATTCTTAAAGCTTTTTCAGAGCCATATCTTGAAGTAATATCTACACTGCACTATTTAGCTGTTCAGGATAACTCTCTGATGCAATTACACCTCAGTTAGCTAGTATGTTCTTTTGTTTCACTACAAAAACCAAAAAAATTGCAAAACAGTATCTAGGCAGAGAGTCTTTCACAATATTCTTGGGATATTAGGATCAATAGTATTTTTTGTGTATGTTAGAAGCCTCGGCTACCTTCAAAAAATCTAACTTGGTGATGCATTTGTTGCTTCTTTGTAGTAAAATCGTGGTGGGTTTAAGATGATAACCTGATTTTAGATAACTCTGAAAGGACGTTTAGGTAGTCACAGAGGTGCACCTGGCTCTAGTATTTATATGGAGTCTATCCATTGGAGTGTTAACTATATGATGGGCATAGAGCAGTCCCATTGAAGAGTGAAGCGGCAGCAGTTTTATTAATTCGGGTGTGGGCAATTCGGGCAGATCAATAGGTTCCTGACCACATAATTGATTGTGGGAGCACCAAAACTCTGCTCAAATACTGTTTTTGTTACCATCTGCCAATTTTAACAGCTTCTCTCGGTAGTCAGCTGAAAGCCTCTTTAAAAATAATGTATGGGTTGTATGCTGTAGGTCTTCCACAGGTGAGCACCATTTGAAAAAAAAAGTAAAGCCAGAAATACACTTCCTCCAAGCAAAAAAAAAAAAATACTAATGAAGAAATGAGCAAGAAAATAAGTATTTTTTTTTCAAAATGATATTTTATATGCCATAAAAACCGTGGCATGGTTAGGGATGAAACAACTTTCATACAAAAATATGTCCTATATCCACAATTGTTCTGATAGTTTATGTCATTTAAGGCAAGTAAGAAGACAGTGAAAAAGTGTCTGTGCGTCTGTCATTTATTGGAGATCAACCTATTATGCTATTCATAAAGCAAGCATTATTACTGGTGAAAGAGGTAGTTACATACTAGGGAGCTCATAGCCCGAAGACCTGGAGTAGAACTGTAATTAAAGTGAATACTAAATGAAGTTCATTCAGCTTACTTTGTACACTATGCCAATGACTGATTTTCACACTCAGGCTAATAGAACAGTTTTCATCGGTTCTGCTATTACATTACTGTTAGAGCATTCTTAGATTTTTTTTTTCTTCTGGTACTATAGATTTAATAGAATTTCTGAGTCTCTTTTGTTGCTTGTAAATTTCAATTTAATTGGATCATGAGATCTCAATGTTGAAAATCTAACCTTTTATTCTTTGGAAGTAGAACTGATTTTTTGTATTCCCACCTCCTCAACTGACTGACCTAAAAAGGGTAATAAATGCTTTCATGATGGCAAATACTTCAAAAATTAAAAAACGGCTTAAACTCAGTCATACAATTCACTTATGCTTTATGAAGATTAAAAAACCATGTCTCTCTGTCTTTTTAAGTGAATTTGGAAGTCTGCATGTTTGTGTCACAATTTATCATGAGAAGATATTTTGCCATGTTATTTAAGTGAACCCCAGACATTGAACAAATAGTATTTGTTTTTCACAGTTCTCTTGAAAACATAGTGGTTTTTGGTTTTTTTTTAATAGCACAGATGAAACTGGTCCATAACAGAAAGATTTATCAGTGCAGAAAAAAATAAATTATTTCAGACTGATTTAAAAAATTAGCAATGGCACATGAGATGTTGTTGGCTCTGAAAAATCAACAGAGCTGACTGATCAGTCATGTTGTATTGTCAGGTACATATGGATGGAGAACCTGCATATTTGTTTACTGAAAAAGTAGCAGGAAAAATTCTGTTGTTACACTGCTTTGTTATAGATTGTATTCTTTTTAAGTGTCAGTCAGTGCTGGTATCTTTTAATACAAAGTATTAAAAGCAATAGTTCTCAAAGAGTTACATAGTAATTAATTCACTGAAATAATATTGAAATAGCATTTTGATTTTTTTTTAAAGCAAAGGCATTCATGAAGCAAAGACAGATTTAGAGGTGCTACTTGCAATGTCATCACAATCCAAAGCATAGTTGGAACACCCTGCACGGTGAGAAAACAGAGTGTCTACTTTGGAGTCACTTGATCTCTGTGGTTTATAAACCATGAAAGCCAAGAAAGTGCTGAATGAGAGGGGAATGTGAGTAGGCATTGAAGATAAACTCTTCGAAGGTAATACAGATTATGGACTGGTCTGTCCAAAAAGTACAAATGATCACTGACAAAAAGATTTTCATTTACTGAAGCAAAAGACTTTTGTGCTTCACTCTAGTGACCCTGGCACAAATAAGAAGGTAAAAACTGAAAAACAAAGCTGAAGAAGATCATGGCTTACATAGTTATTTTTACAAGAGCTGGGAGTAGGTTCTGTTTTCTTTACAGATAGGTGGAGAGAAATGGGTTTCAGTATGATTTTAAGATGAAGTCATGTAAATACACTGGGGATAGTTTGTATCATGTAAGTTTTATGCCTGGTGCAATAAACTAATAATCAGCTGTACATTTGCTGGAGGAAGTAGCATAACCTTTTCAAAAAGTATTTGGGTCTGCTCCCCAGCTGCTGAATCTCACAAGACCATCTTCATATGTATTTGCAGGTTGTGTTTGAAGGTGTTTAAAATTACTACAAGGTCATTGTTTTGAAAAATAATCAAGACAAAGGAATTTAATGTTTTAATGTGAAAAGCTGCATCTAAATGATGCAATTTCAGAAGGTTTAATGTGAATGAAAATGCTGAAAGCAAAAAAGCCAATGTATTTTTTTTAGTGATTGTATGTCAAAACTAGAAATGATTTGGGTTCCAAGAAATATCTGTAAAATGATGCAAGAGAGCACAGGAGTTCAACATGACTGGTAAAAGGGAAAACCCTTAACAGCTTTTTTTTATTTTCTCTGAGTTCCCCCATAGCCATCTCTCAATTTCCACAGCTGTCTGCATCAGGAAGAGATCTTTGTTCTCTAGCCAAGGGATACGGAGAGTGTTTGTGTGCCCACTGAGTTTGACCAGGAGGACTGTGTTGCTGCTGCAGAAGCGGGATCTGTGCCCCAGGACCTGTGTGCACTTAGGTGCAATGCCTGTCTCATGTGTGTTTCTTAAAGTCCCTGAAATAAAGTGAAGGCCTAATTGCACCTCAGCAAAGTGCTGTTTTCTTAGTGGAATGGTCAGTCCTGCCTTGCATGTCTTGGGATGTGTCCTGAGAAGGGCAGTGGCTCAACGTCTGGTTAGACAATGTCAAAGTGCAGTGGATAGAGCAAGGGAACCTCATCTACACTTAATCCCAGTCGTCTATCCTCCAGGCCTGGAGAAATGGAGATCTCATCGACTTCACTGACAAAAGGGGTCTCAGTGGAAGTTAAAGATTAAAAAAAAAAAAAATCAAATAAAACATCAACATAAACCAAGAAAGAGATTGCTCTTTATGGATTACCCTATAAACTGTAAAACTGTTTGCCATGGGCCATTATGGATACCAAGACTGTGCAAGAGTGCAAGGGGCAATTTCATTAAAAAGTTGATGAAATTAATTCCCTCAAGAGTTTCTAAATGCAGAGGTGTCAATCCCAGAACTGGGAAACCTGTGTGCTGCAAAAACACAAGGACCAACTCAGCGTTATGAGTGTCTCCCTGTGTGCTTACCTTAGCCATATAGTTTGATTTTGGACATCACTGGAAACAGCTTATAGGGCTAAGTAGAGTGGCTTATGTTGCTGTACTCAACTGTGTCAAGGTTTCCTCCTGTGTGTTTTGGTTCTTCAGGTGGAAGTGACCTGTGTTACCTACGTTTGTTTTTTGCTGGCTTTAAGAGGGAACTCCTTATCTACATGATTCAGAGGAAGATACCACAGTAATTATTTAGGAGGAAGGGCAAGCTTAAGGGCTCTCTGAAAAGGCTACAGAATTCTGAAACTGTATTTCTCAATTTTCACTGGGAGCAGAGGAGTGTTTAAATTAGTCAAAAGATATCCCTGTGGGGACTTAAATGAGGAGAGGACGCTGGGAGAGCAACAATTGGTCGGTAGTAACTCCAGTATGCCCTTGGGCAACAAAGGTGAAAATCTACTTTCCAGAAGATATAAAATAAGTTTAAAGAAGAGGAAAGGTAAAGGGACATGAATTTTATGGAACATGGAAAAACTAGCAATCTTATTCTTGGGACTGAATTTCAGGAAAAGATCTCTCTATATGTCTTTTGCTTTAAATCAAGTATCTCAGTTATAATGTGGAAAATACAGGACATCCTTTAACTCAAAATATTTGTTAACAAACTTTTAAATACGTTCAATGTGGTAGCAGTTGTAGATTTAATTAATACTTAAAGTTTTATGTAATATTCAGTATTGATTAAAATATAAAAGTGAAATAAGTTTACAGCAAAGGCCAGCTTGCAGTCATAGACCTTTGAAAGTATTTTTTTTCAAGCCATTTCAAAAGATGAAAAAAGAATAAGGCATAAAGTACCTTATATTCATTAATTATGAAATATCCTGAATAATTAATTGTCATAACACTATGGGAACAATACGTATGTACATCACACCTGAAAATGAAGTGTCTTATTGAGGACATAATTTCTTTGTTTTTTTTTAAGTAGAGGACATGTGCAGCTCACTTCAGGAAGATTGGTAAAAAAATCTTGTTCAAAGTTTTCTTCAGTACTTAAGCATCTAGATATATTTTTATAATTGCCACTGCAAGTCCAATAAAATAATCATAAGCCTTCTAAGGCTCTTAAGTATTAGAGTACTTAATCATAAATACTCTAAAGTACTCTTGAGAGTTAAAGAGGGCGCGGTGTATGTGTAAAGTAATCCATAATGTCATGGTAGGAGCATTTTCAACAAACTGTGATAACGGTTGACATTTCATGTGTCCACAACGCATATATCTGGCCCTGCTTTGGGAAGGCCTGGACAAATGTGGTAGTCATGGGAGCTGTGAAATAAATGGACAAAAAAGAGAAAAAGAAACTTTCAGATTAGAATTCTAAATACACATTTCATGCAATGAAGGTTTCTGAGAAAGTTGGTTCACTAGAAACTGGAAGATGATGGCAACAGACAACAAGATGGATAGATACAATTAGCCATGGACCGAGGAGACAGTAAAGTGAAGGTGTATCTGTAGTTTCCAGAGCACAACAGTAAACACAGAGTAGACCGTCAGGGAGAGTACCTGCTCTAAAAAATGTGAACTGAGAAGGGCTGGAACTGACTTTAATTTGCTGCCTCATAAGATGAGCTGCTGCTTTGCTTTTAATATTGAGAGGATGTAGCTGTAGCTTACTTTAGTTAATGCAGATGTTCAGATAAGTTAATATAATTACAGTGAAGACTTACCAAAATAATAAGTTAACGTGCTTTTGAAGTAGCCATTTATTTGTGTGTTTAAAAGGAAAACACAGATGTATAAAAAACAAGAGATTGTCATGTAATTTTAATATAATTATACATACGAATTTACAAGAAACCATTAAAAAAAAAAGAGAAAAACAGGTTTTCGAGAATACAAATGTGAGTATAAGCCAGGAAGGCTCTTTGCAAGCAACTCTCCAATCTAGGAGAAGCTGTAATTTTAATTTTTAATATTTTTTTCCTATAAAATCAAAAAAGTATATTTGAAATTTAGAAGATAGAGAAAAAGAAAGATGCTCTCGGGCAGAGAACCAAATCTGGCCGTAAAAAAGTATTTGCTATGCTGTCAAGTTTAACTGGTCATTGAAGCAATTTATCTAAGGTTGTTTTCATGTTTCCATTTTATTTTATCTTGAATAATACAATTTAAAATCCATCCAGATAGCTTTTCTCTGACATCAGAGGAGGAGAGGCTAGGTAAACATTTCATATCCTAGAGGCTGGTATCATAAATTACAAGCTTTAGTAAGGTCAAATAAAACCCTTCATATTTGGACCCTGGTTCTGCGTCTTCTTTCCAGCACTGCAGTATTGATGAGTTTGTAAAGTGCCTGCGTGAAATATGCACAGAAGTAGTGTATGTGAAATGTCCATTTGTTTTCATATCATGTTAAATCCGCTCTTGGTGTCTCCCCAAACACTGGCGTTCAAACTCTGTTTTATGAAGGCTCAGAAGGAGGAAGGTGTTTGCTGAGATCCAAAAGATCTCAGTGTCAATACCTTGAAGTATAGGCATTGTCTTTTCCCTTCTACCTTAGCTTTGGAGTTGTCATCTCTCCTAAATCCTGGCAGATTGGATATTTTAGGTGAAAATGCATTTAGTACTTTAAGGTAGTTAGTGAGGTTTTTTTCCTTGTTCCACAAATGTTTGTTCAAATGCTTGTTCAAAAATGTTGTTTTCTGGAAATCATTACCCACAGAAGTCCCCAAATCCCTTTTTTCCTTCTTAAAAACCCATTGGGAGGCCTGACCTCATTCTCTAAGACTATTTAGTATCCTAAATTTGTATCTGTATTTTCAGAGTGTTTAATAGCATGAACTGAGCATCACGATCCAATTTTATTTGGTGCTGTAAAAACACAGATGGAAGAAGCAGGTCCCCAAAATATGCGAAAGACAACTACCAGATGGACAAATTTCAGTTGTGGAATACAAGGAATGAATTAGCCAATGCAAGTACATATTGCTGGCAGAGGTTTCAGGGCAGTCCCAAGACAGTGGGACAGTTAGACAGTGACTTCAAATGAAAGTTTGTTTCTAATCTGAAAGTGCAGTTGGTAGGGTATGGGTGAACCTGAGGGTTAGGCCAGTGAATCTGGATGCAATTCCACTGCTCAAAGATTGTTGAGTCTGTGCAGTTTTAAAATTTCTTCTTTCTAAGTTTCTGTGGTCTTCCTAAACGTTTAAATGGTTTCCTTGCTCAGGTTCTGTATTCAGTTTATGATGTGTCAAGAACTAGTAGCAAAAAGAAGAAAGGTGCAGGTTGCCTGAGTATTCTGAAGGCAAAATGAAGTAGAAAATTAAAGATACTTATCTCCATTATTCTTTCTTAAACATACTATTAACAAATCTGAAAGTACAAAGAAATTGATAAGTTATTATTCAGACTGTGAGAGCAATATATATTATAATGGGAAGAAAAAAGTAGCCTGCTGCTTGCATATTGTGATCTTCTCTGATTTTTTTCTGGAATAAATGAGATTGCAACTGTTCTGTGCATATCCCTGCCTATTCCAAGCAGTTGGTAGATGCTGTGATGTGTTTTCATGGCAGACGGTACCAGCCGATGCCAGGAGAGAGGTCAGTGATAACTAAAGCAGGTTTCCAGTGACAAGGAAACATGAATTGCCTCACAAGCTCAAACTATTAATGGCATTAAATTAAGCCATGGATTTTTCAAGTCTCTGTAGATGTTAGGTAAATTTTAAAGCAAAAAAGCAGAGACACTGTAAAAATTATATTCCTGAATATGTGATGTGTGGGATGACATTCTTACATTCAGTGCTGCTTCCCTTGTAAGCTTCACTCAGTGAAGAGCTTTTTATAATTCAGTTTGCAGCTTTTTCCCTGCCTCAGAAGGAAAGCTGTAGACTGCTTCTCTGCTACTGGAATCTCTAAGTCATGCTTCCTGGGTAGGTTTACAAACATAATTCAGCAGCCAGCACACCAGACTGTCTCCATGTGCTGATTCCTCTGCTGTCCTGGTGGGACCTCCAGAGCCCTGGCAATGCCTCTGGTCCTGCAGGGACCTCAGAGGGAGTTGGGTGTTACAAAGGAGTCTCCAGGACATGAAACCAGGTCTCTCAAATTTCCTCTCTTTTGATTGCGGATTCCTGTTATTAACTCAGTGAGTATTTTGTTCCTCAGTAATCCCTAGGACTACCAAAAAAAAAAAAAAAAAAAAAAAAAAGGTAGTCGTGTACGTGGATTACAAATGCTTTGAGCTCCCTGGGATCAAAGCCACCCAAAGCTTTTCTGTCTCCCTGGGCTGCACACTGCTCAAAAGGCAGAAACGTAGACCATTGTCATAAATAAGTGGAAAGTAATGCCATGTTTGTTTTAGCAGAGTAATAGTACTCATTTCTCTTCCTTCAGAGAATTAGTAGTAGTTGTACTTAAAATAAACCTGCTTGTTGTCAACTGAGCCAGCTCAGCTGGCATCTTCTTATCAGTGATCAGTGTACATCAACTGTCCAGCTACAAACAACCTTTTTTTGGTCAAAACAGCTGTAAGAGTAACGTCTGAAAATTGTTTCAGCTCCTAATGCACTGATTCAATTACTGCATATTGTACTTTCAAATGTAATTTGTAAACCTCACTTGTAGTGTTCCATATTAATACTTTAAAAAATACTCTAGACAAATTGTTGGTCATTCAGGAACATTGGACTATCAGGTAATCTTGATGGATTAATGTGTTTGTTGTAAGCGTAATGAAGCGTATTTTACCTGAAAAGGTTTTAATTAGGAAGGCATCAGAGGTTTGTGTAACACAAAACCATTAATCTGAAAATGAAATTATAACAAAACCATATGAACACACCTCAGCAACTAAAACCAAATTTTCTCTAATTATAGAAAATTACATAGTCTGTTTAATACATAAATTGCAAGATAATGAAATTAGGGGTCATCTGTTTGAATAACAGGGATTGTTTTTGGAAAAAAGGACACTAGCACACATAATGGAGTGGAAAAGGGGTTATGGTAAAAGCTTTTCAAATAGTCTGCTGATTCTTGTAAGCTGAAAAAGACAAACATGATCTTGAAGGATATTTCTAGAAAGACATTAAATCAGAATAATTGTAGAATATACTGCTGTGCTCGCAGTAAGATTTAAGAAGTTTTGGTAGTTCTAAGAGATGTTCTATGAAAGGTCTCAAAGCTCATATTATGAAAATGGTTTTGCTTTATTTTCTAGCTTTTTTCAGTCATAAAATGTACAATGGAAGGGCAAAAATTTTGCTGATGGAAGGAGTAACTTAGTGACAAAAGTAGCTCTATAAGTAACTGACTCGAAGAGAAAGGCTAAATATGTTAATGATAACAGTTAAAAGTGTGTTTGTTCTGTAAACTCAGTACTGTTTACTTATTTAATGAAAATCATGCCTGTGAATATCCAATTAGATCTCAAAATAATTACTGTTATGTAAAACCAAGAGAGTAAAAAAGACCTGAGATGATTTGTAGTTTCATATTACCAGGGCTTGATTATTCATTAAATTTTTTCTGTAGCTTCCATACACCTTGTAGAGGTTTTAGAAAAGTTGGCCTATTTTTCTCTGAAGCACAGATCTTTGAAAAGTAATAAAAGGTTTTGTCACTTTTGGCCAGGTACAATGACCTAGGTAAGACAAATGATGCAGCATGTGACCTCATACAAGGTTTTGGGACTTACTGTGATTCTGATGCAGAGCCAGATTCTGAGTCACTATTTCATTTCTGCACTAGCCCAATGGTCAGTGCCCAAGTCCAGATGTTCTGCAGCTTTGTATCTCTACTGCTAACATAAGCAGGCTGGTATTTTATTTTGGAGGACAAGAGTAAAATATAGTATCTATTCCTGTGGACTAGCTGTTATCAGCACTGTCTAAATTTGGCAGTTTATTGAAAAGCTTGGCATAAAGCAAAGACTTTTGATAGGTTTTGACCACATTCATGACAAATTTTGACTGAAGCTGTGTCAGCAGCTGTAATTCAGCTGTACAGTAATGTGCTACATATTTGTAATTATTAAATCTCTAATACTGATTGTCAGATTCCTTTTGTAAGTTGTAAAGTGATAGCATAACTAGATACACAACAAACAAATCCTTGAAAAGAATGAAAATGTCTTGAAAGGCCTGGGTTTCCTTTCATGTTACAGCAAATTGGTGGATCACCTTATCAAAATACATGTTGTTCATATGAAAGAAAAAGAAGCAATATGGTATCAGAATTCAGTCTTTATACATAATTTCCCCTACTTTTAAATGTGTGTATATATATATACACACA
This sequence comes from Corvus moneduloides, assembly GCF_009650955.1. Classification (NCBI taxonomy): domain Eukaryota; kingdom Metazoa; phylum Chordata; class Aves; order Passeriformes; family Corvidae; genus Corvus; species Corvus moneduloides. Next base: position 79,473,439 of record NC_045477.1, read on the forward strand.
CATAGATCATGTATATTATATACACATTTCTTGCCCACTACATATATATATATCCTTACACATGCTTTCCTAAATTAAGTAAAACCCATTAAGTGGAAGGTGACATGTTTTGAGATTAGAATTGATTGATCAGAAGAAATACAAACATGAAATCAAGAGACAAGAAGTATTCTAAACTATACATGTAGTCTGGTTCTAAAGACATCACAGCAGTTGATCTTAACATAATTGTGTTAAGATGCTTTGACACAACAATGCTACCTCAGCATATTACTTTTCTGAAGACCCCTTGCCTTGTAATATTGTTACGGAACTGCCAATGCAGTGAGTTCTTTGAAAAATCATCCTTCAATATTTTGTATGCCTCAGTGATTCATATGTCAAATGAAATTACCATACATGGAGTAACAGAGCAGCAAATATTTTATTCATTGAACTTTTTATGACAATAGTGAATGGTATTTTTTTTCAACTGCTAAATCTTTTGCTTTCCCATATTCCATTCAAACCCGTAATTCAAGCTTATTTAACTTAGATAAAATTATCAGTGGAAAGGAAAGGTAAAATACTTAGGTATATCTATAAAATGTGTACATATTTTAATATGTTTAAAATGTATACATAAACATCTGTATAAAATATACATATACAATGTGTATGTAAGATTTCTCCTCTGAGTATGTTGGTCAGCCACTCAGATACTCAGACAGTAGACTAATGACATTTCAGTTTCCTGGAGCACCATAGCTGATCTCCAGCTGCCAGTCCAGAAAGTCTTGGTGCTCACATTGTACCTCTGTCATATCTGTGGCTGGCTCAGGTACTCCAGGGCCTCTCAAATGGGACTACATGCCTGTATTTAGGTAGATTAATCCAGCATTGGAGTTTGTAAGCTGGAGATGAATTGCACCTGAGATGGCATTATTTTGACACACATTGCATTACTCTTTACCAGGAGCAATCTGTGGTCAGGCTTTCTGCCTTGGTCACAGTTACAGCTGGTTGATTTTGGGGTGTTTTGCATTGTTTGTATTGGTTTTAGACAGCACAGTTTTTCTCTCAGCGATAGGCATGATGTAAGAACTTAAGCGGATAAGTAAAGGGAATACAGTTACACCATGCTTGGGAAAACTAAGAAAATTGTCATGCAGTGAAATTACAGAAATATTGGATAGACACAACTGCTTTGAAAAGGACTGAGATTCCTTGGACATTTGTTCAGGTTGCCTGCTTTAGGCCTATAGCATTTGTAACTGGTTTAGATTATTTCATCCTGATGAGCTTCAGTTTTATATATGGACAGTAATATTGTTTCCATTTTTCCATGAACCACAGAACTTGAGAGACAGAGATGTTCAGCCTCAATATCCTGATTTGGAAGGAATTTTGATCCTTCCAGTCATTAATGGAAATATCAAAGAACCCCAAAAAACACTGAAAACTGATCCAGAATATCCAGTTGCTGCCTCTTTTTTGTCTGTTCAGGGAAATCAGGCACCTTTATATAGTGATTCATTTCTCCTGAGTACCAAAAAATGGGCCAGCTAAGGTCATACAGAAAAAGTTCAGACATGTATTGGTTAGGAAGAGAGATAGAAGTAATATTTAAATTATTCGAATTATTGTGTGAATGTAAATGATTAAATTATCTACTAATATCTTTTCTTCTTTATAAGAAATTGTCTCAGTTCAGAGACAAGTTTAGGAGAAAAACGCTCTGGAATGAGTGTTTCCTCTAAAAAAGGGTTCCAACAATCCCTTTCTGCCAATAAGAAATGAATACTAGTGGATGAAAATGAAAAAACCCCAACTGTTTATTGAGAGAGTGCCCACATGGTATGCGAAAAAGGTAAATAAATTGAACTCTCAGACCTTTCCTCCCTCTCCCCCTCCTCCCCCCAGAACAAAACCCCAAAATGCCAGGGATAAAAGCCCGCTGAAGAGCCCCAAGGCTCCCCCCCGCCACCTTACAGATATGGTAACCATTTTTGGGCATAAAGCAGACGATCAGGGAATAGACTATCATTAAATCACCCCAAGACACAAATGTCACAAATACTGGAAGAAATCTTAAATGCAGAGAGCTGCTTTAAAACTTCATCACGTGCTTGTTTGTCCCTGATGCCTTCGGGACAAAGTGTTAATCAAATGTATTAATGTTTATCGCTGCTTTAGCGTTTTTTCTTCTCTCATTTACGTAAGGAGATGTCTACTGCACACTTATGTAGTCTAGTTCCTCTAGGCTAGTGACACATTAGAGTTGCCACAGAAGGGTAATAAAACATACGGGTTGACTCTGCATAGTATTAAACAAATTGATTTTTTTTTCTTTCAAATCAACCAGGGGATATTTATTTCATTATCTTCCCATTAAAGTTACATAGACAGATATTCTCAGTCTCAGATCTACAAGCTGGTTTGTCTTTTTTTTTCTTAACTTACTTTATTTCAGTCTAGACTGTAATAAAAAAAGTTCATTTGGAAAAAAAATTCTATCTTTCTAGATGGTAGTTCTATGTGCTTCATCTTTAAATTAAAAATTTATTGTCTCTTTAGAGTAAAATTTTATTTTCTATTCCGGTGTATTTCTAATGTTAACTTTTCCTTTAGAAGTAGGATTTTAGGTTTATGTTAAAGAAGACAATACATCATGAATAATTTTTAAACTACTGGGTCATCTTAATCTTGTCCTTAGCAATGAAGAGCTTAGCACAGGTTGTAAAACTTGACTAAGAAGCACATGGACTCTTCATAATGCAATGTGCATAATCTTGTGTCATCATGGCCTGAGTTGAATGCAATTGTAAACTACATTTTGGACTGCAAACCATACAGTTACATTTTTATTTTTACTCTTCCTTTCAATTCCGTTTTCAGCCATCTGGAACTGTGTATAAATTCATATCCGTTCTGAGTTAAAGTTTGACTGAAAACATTGACTCTCTTATGAGGAAAGTTTTGTGTACTAGGAGCTGTCCCTCAATTAGCCTTTTGTACACCAGTTTCCTCCACTAATTCATTAGGGGTTTGCATATGCAAATGCCAGACCTCCTGTAAAGTCTACAAAAAAGCTGTGCACAGGTCAGCCACGGATGCATGCTTAGCCTTGCCTGTCAGTCAGACATGGATAACTGAAACCTCCGAGTGCTCCACAGACACCAGTATTTGTTCATACCCATTTTACCGTGATGTAAGTTTGCCTTCACAACAGTAATTGAAAACATGTCCCAGGAACAGCAGCTAACAGGAGCTGCATGTAAAAGTAGCAACATTTTAGAGTTTCCTCTCAAACCAAAATATTGTGATGTCTTTAATCTTCTCCAAATACCCTTCCCACTTTTTCTCTTCATGATGGTTTATGAAAGAGAGTCAGACAAAAAAAAAGGAGAAAGGAATCAGAAAGTGTGTGTTCAAGGCCTTCAAATTTAAACCATTTGTGAATCTACATACAGAAAACTTCATAGCAAATGTAAAGGGTCTAAAACACAGAACTGTATAATATTTAATGTAAGTGTAACAGATATTGAAGGTCAGGAATTTATGATCCATTTGAGGTCATTTTAGAACGCATCTTAATTACAGAGAAGCTGTCAATTGACTAAACAGCGCAGTTCTTTGAGCACTCCAAAATTACACAGTACGCACCAAAATGTGATAACCATCATCATTCATACTGCTGTATTTGTTCATATTGTAATATTCATGGGCATGGTTAAAAAGAAAGAAAGAAAGATTCTATTGACAAAAAAAATATATTTCCTGTTATTTGAGTGAGTAAAATAACAGGTCCAGCAATCCTTCTAACCCTAAGTCTATTCATATATGCAAAGACTTTACATAATGATGTAAAACTCTTTTACATAATGATTAAAACTTTTTATTTTATATAGATTTTATACTAAATACATGAAGATATTGCCATTAGAGGAATGTAATGTGTGGGAAAATGTCATAGAATGGTTCTGTATATTGTTAATAGTGAAATAAAAATAGAATGACAGGACAAGGCTGAAAGATAGGAAAACTTTGTGCAGTGTAGTAGGCAAAAAATGTGAGTTTTCATAAATTTGTTTTTATTTTTTCCCTGATATTTTTCATTGAAGAATAGTTCTAAGATGCCTGAAGTGCTGTCAAGTGTAACTCACAACATCTGAAAGGTTCACCACATGCTATTTTTTAACTTTATTTCTAGATGCTTCAGAAAATGCTATGGGTGGCTGTAGACAGCCATCATTTAGCTCTCCTGGGAGAGTAGCAAGATTAGATCACATGTAGTCATAATGATGCTTTGTTGCCAAAGGAAAACATATAGACAGGCTTTACAGTCTCCTGGATCTGAGCTGTAAAAATATCTTTCATGATCTGTGTCAGGCCCTTCACACTATCCTGAATGTTCCAGATGAACTGAGAAGACATTTGGATTTCGTGCTTTAACTGGGAGAGGCATTTTTTGCATTTTTTTGCCAGCATCTTACTGAGGTTACTACCTGGGGAAGTTCTCAAACCTGTCATTCATAAGACTCTACTTGGAAGGCATGATTAGATAGCTCCTAGAAATGAAAGATGTAAACAGTGTCATAAATGATTACTGTCTTTAGACGTGCTCATTTTGCCAGAGGAGCAGAATGTTGCAGCTGGACAAGTGCAGCCCCGTTCTTGATTTCAACTGTGATGACTTGCAAACATAGGAAATAGGTAAACATGCTGTGTCTGGAGGGCACATAAATATGACCTAGTAATAATAAGCAGCAAATCTCATTCACTATACCTCAGAAATAGTTTTTCTTTATAAAAATTCAAGGTGAGATAACAGGTGGCAAAATGCCTGTAGCATGCTTAAGGTTGGTACAGTGTTTGCTGTTTTTTCATTTGCTGGGTGTCCTAACACAGACTTCTGAATTTACAGATTTGCTGTGTCTTCAATCAAAATTAGAGATTTTGTGGCCTGTTAACTGATAGCTATTAATAGTTAAATTTTTTTTTCCCCTTCATGTCTCAAAATTGCCACTTAAGTGACATTGTACCTTTAGTTTTCTAAAATAAATGTAATTGCTAAAGAGAAAGGATAAAATCTTGGCCAACACTCTTATCTGTGACTGCATATACATCCAGTTGCTGAGTCTTCCTTTCAGGACAAAATTACAGATTCTGAAGCAATTAATAGAGCACTACTAGATATTTAAAAAAATGTTATTTATGTAGCATTTATTAATGTATTATTATTATTATTATTTTATTGTTACATTATATATTAGTATATATAATACTACATTATAATATTATATTATTTAATTATTATTATTATTTTAAAATTATTATTTTATCTTGCAGCAAAACTCAGTGTAGAGTTGTAGAATGCACCAAAGAGAAAAATCATCCAGACTTTACATTTCCTTAGCCTTATCACTCTAGGGCGACTTGAAGTATGGAGTTCTTTTTATCACAGAGTAATTTTTTTTTTAGTTTTAGCCTTTTATCTGAATGTATTCAGCACATTTTCAAGATTACAGGGTTTACAGTCAGGCCGAAGATCATGATTAGTGCAGCAGTAGTATTCAGCACCTAAAAGAAAGTGTTTTTCATAGAATCACAGAATGGGTTGGAAGGGACCTTGTAGATCATCCAGTTGCAACCTCTCCACCATGGGAAGTGACATCTTCTACTAGACAAGGTTGCTCAAAACCCCATCCAAACTGGGATTGAGCACTTCCTGAGATTAGGCATCCACAACTTCTCTGGGAAACCTGCTTCAGTGCCTCACCACCCTTACAGTAAAGGATTTCTGCCTCATATCTAATTTAAATCTATTCTCCTTCAGCTTAAAACCATTCTCCCTTGTCCTTCTAAAAAAGACCCTCTCCAGCTTTCCTGTAGGCATCCTTTAGGAATTGGAAGGCCACTAAAAGGTCTCTGGGGAGGTTTCCCTGTCTTCTCAGGGATGATCAGCCCCAACTCTCTCAGTCTGTCTTCATAGGGCAGGTACTCCAGCCCTCTGATCATCACATGGCCTCCTCTGGACTCATTCCAAGAAGTCCACGTCTTTCTTGTGTTGGGCGAGTTTTAATGCTATCCAGATAAAATGGGAACCCAATCAAATTTATAGTTCTCTAATAATACTCCTAGAAAATCTGGCATATGAAAAATGCTGACTAGATTCTGAAAACCTGCAGGAAAGATTAACAGATAGTTTTAGAGAAGATGTCTTTTGACAAAATATGAGTAAGAATCAACTCAGCCCTAAACATCACTAGTTTAATTCTGTGTGAAAAAAAGGGAGTTCTAGAATTGATTTTGCACTTTCACGATTCTTGAAAAAAACCTCAACTTGGTTTCCTGTAGAAATATACCTGAAAAGATGGATGAATAGCAAAATTACAGCGCTGTTCAGATTTTTGTAATTTTTGCTTCATAATATGAGGGAAGTGTATCAGTGTGTGAATCAGCACATACAGGTAGCCAAGGCAACCACCAAGCCAGAGCTAAAATGTGAAAAGTAGATTTATTTCATCACCTTGCTAGCAATGCTGGGCAGCAGAGACACATGGGGACGCAGGCTCCGTCAGGCTTAGTTCATCCTAGCAGCAAGCAGTGGGGAGAGGGAAACCTCGCTTCCTGCCCCAATATACCAAAAGGCTTCCACGTGTCTGTGAAAATATGTTATCTCTCTACAAGAATTCTGCTTCTCAAAACAAGCAAAGGGTAAACCACGTTAGGCATAAGAAATGGAGTTTTCCCACACCAACATTTTTATTTATAGCAGTTTTTAGCATTCCCAGCTGCAAGGTCACTTTGAGTGAAACTACTCCCTTCTCCTCGCCAAATCTTCTGGTTTTAACCCTTTCCTCCCAACAATGAGGTTGAACACCACAAAACTTCTGGATTTTCTGGTTTTGTTTTTAGAATTGTAGTTGGATTTAATTTGATAGATTAATAAATAGCGCAGTCTGAAGGTGGTCTTTTCAGATCTCCCATCAGCTTTAGGAGTGTTCCCACTGCTACTGTTCTGAGCTGCTTTGGGCAAAGATTGGTTATTGGAGTGCTAGTTTGTGGTCTGTGAAACTTGAAGCAACCAGAGCAACATCAAATTCACCTTTACCTTTTTCCTTAGGGCTTAAACTTCACATCCAGAAGTGGAAGTGGTATTGTCACTCTGCAAGTCTCAGTTATAATGTCACAAGGTCATTTAGTGGCGGAGAATCCATTTCCTAACATCTGGATTCTCCTGTGTAAGTTAAAGCTTTATACTGTTTTTCACTCATCCACAGAAATAAATGGCCAAACTGTTTTCTTGAGTTAAAAATGCGTAGAAAGAGATCTAAGAAGATCTACACATTTATACTGTGCATATAAGTGTTCTCATGTGACAGTTACAGATATCAAAATGTTCTTAGAATTACAATTTTGGTGTGTGTGTGGGGAAATCACTGTAAATCCCTTACAGTTGTGTATAGTTGATGAGATGTCAAAAGAGAGAAGCTGGTCAGTATATACAAAAGGAAAATTATTCCGGACACCATCAGCGCACAAAAATGAGCAAGACGAGGCTATTTACACTCTGAAGTCAAGCATAAGTTTTTTATTCAGTAGCTTCCAACCCATCTCTTGAACTGAATCACTCAACAATATTGTGAGTTGCCATTTATCCTGTCCTTGCTTTTTTTATTCTCTACTGAGAGCAGAAGAGAACTATGGAACGGTTAGTTTCATGACACCAAACAGTTGATTTTTGTTCCTTTTTCTACTATGTTGACCACTATAGTGATATATAAATAAAAATACTCTCTTCTAGAAAAGTAAGAATTTAAGAAAACAGTAAAGACCCTCTGTTCAAATGAATGATGACAATGTCCTTTTTGTGTGGAGATTTTAATGGTAAATCTTCTTTATCTTCTTCTTTCTCTGTTCTTTGACATTTAGCTGCTAAATTCAATAGCTTTCATTAGGAAGAAGGTACTATTTCTGAAGAAAAATGTGACTCTTACTTTCCTTTTGCCTTAAGATTTGGCAGTGGCATTATTTATACTTTCATCCAATAAAGAGAAGCTTTCTGGAAAGTGATTCATGCTCTGTCTGTTTAAAGAATGCAGTGGCATATACTTCCCTCAAAGGGGAAAAAAAGAAGGATTTTTAGGCTTTTTTTATGTCATGTCTCTCCTCTTTATATCATTTTAATGGTTCCTTCAGTTTTTATGAAATGGAGGCTTTATTGACTAGTCAGCGTAAAACATAGTGCTAAATATTATATATGAGCTAAATAAGTTGATTGTTATTTTTCCAACTAGATGTCTGAAAAATATGAAACTCCCCATTGTGATCGTCTAGGGAGAAGCCTCATTTAGTCACTAAACAATCTATAGCAATATTACTTTTTGGTTTTGTTTGAATTTATTGCCAGAAGGGAACTGAAGAATTACAAAAAAATTATCACATCTGGGGAGAAAAACCAGTATTTTAGGAAAATTATTTATTACTTTGATTGAAATAATAGTTCATTACTTCAATTTTTTGGGGTTTTTTTAGATGGACTTTCCTCCTTTAAAATAAACAGTGGGTTGCAGAGGCAAAATCCATTTTTCCTTAGTATATATGGTCATGGTATAGCAAGAATTAATATTGGATGTTTGCTGTTTTTCTTTTCCAAAATCATCCCTTAAACTTGCTGGTTCCTTTCAAATATTAAAGAAATAACAGAAGCCTTCAGACACACAACATGCTAAGCTAATTCTAATGCTTGAGCTACCATATTTTTGGGGTAACAACTGTAGTAGAAAGATTTTCCAGCTAAGGAGAGAGAACTCATGCTAAAAGGCTAAAGGCTACTTCTCTAAATAAACTTATTTGCAGATGGAACTTAGGTGCTCCTTATGTGCAGGAAAGTTTTTTAAGGTCTCAGTGGAAGAGTTAACAGCTGCAGGGTTCCAGTGCTGGTGAAGCCAGGCATTTAGCTTCTGTCTCCAGAATCAGAGTACCAGTCAACTAGTACAATTTTTTAGAAGTTGGACCATTAAGAGAAATGTTTCCTTTTTAGGGATTTGAAATGCACAGTACCAAGTTTTGTATACAACTGAGTTGATTAATCTTTTCTTCAAAGAAAGCTTCAAAGAAAGCAAAGGGATCATGTAATTCTCTGACTGCAGATGCCAGTGGCTCTAAGGAAAACATTAAATACTATAAACTCCCAATACACCCACAGGAATGGCTGCCCTACAGCAGAGGCTGTGAGGCCTGAGTTACATCACTGAAAACAGGAATTATCAATCAAAATAATTTCCTGACCCAGAACATGCCTTATTCTGCTGAAGAAGAAAAATTCTTTTTGTTCCTGTTTTTGTTCCCATTTGCATGAGAACAGGAATGGAGGAAAAGAGAAAAGGCCAAAGTTCACATGAATCCTTCAAGGTTCTTTAGGAAATCACAGAATATTTGAGGTTCGAAGGTGCCTCTGGAGATCAACAACACCAACTCCACTTCTCAAACCAAGGTCAGCTACAGCACATTGCTCATGTTGAATTTTGAGGATCTCTGGAAACGGACTCCACAAACTCACTGAGCAACGTGTGCCAGTGCTTTGTCACCCTCACAGTGACAAAGTAATTCCTAATGTTCAGAGGGAGCCTCCCATGTTTAAGGTTGTGCCCATTGCCTCTGATTGCATCACTGAGCACCACTGAGCAGAGTCTGGCTCTGTCCTCTTTACACAGTCCCTTCAAGTATTTCCATACATTGATGAGATCCTCCTGAGCCTTCTCCAACAGTCCCATCTCTTATAGCCTTTACTTACATGAGAGATGCTCCAAAACCTTTGTCATTTTTATGGCCATTTTTTGGCCTCACAGCTTTCAAACTACTAGTTTTTTTCAAGGATGTATGTAAAAATAATAGTCAAAGCCACTCTATAAAGCTTACCATAAGAGGAATAAGGCAAATTACAAATGCTTGCTTTTTCAAGAATCAAACTATACCTTCATTAAGTTTTAATGTATGGATCGACTTTGGGTGCTGTTAACCAGTATTTTGTTACTTTGAAAGCCAAAAGAATTGCAGGGTGAATTTGGTTAGAGAATCTTTTGTGTCTGGGAGGAAGCAAAGGAAAAATTACTAATTCATAGAGAAGGCGGGGCCCAGACTTAGCGCCTTTGAAACTCTTTCAAACTATTTCTTAATTCCTTTTCAAGCAGTAGTGAGTTTTGGAATGAGCTGTGAAGGGTCAATGTATGGCGATGTGTAAGACTCACATCAAGCCAAGAGAAATGTTCATAGCTTCTTGCATCTTTCAAGGGCCTTGTGAAGCCCTATTTTTTGCTCAGAGAGTTTATTTAAAAACGGGCTTACTTTTTCCTGAGGTGAGCACACGGGAGAAACACAACAATGTTCTCAGAAGATTAAAAAACAAACTTTACTGGCAAACTTTAGAAGGTCAGGAAGTTGGCAAAATTTAAAGCAAACATTCAATCAAAACAAAGCATTTCACAAAGCATTGACTTAGCAAACTCTAATCCATCTAACCTTAAGAAGAAATAAGGAGGAGAAGAGGACAGAAATAGAAAAAGAGAGAAAAGCAAGATACAGCTACGGCCTCTTGGATCCTAGCATGGATCATGGAAACAGTGCTGGATGGTGGAAAGTGAAGAATTTTTGGGTGAAGCTTAACCAGATATTTTTACGCAAAAGCTATGTGCGCCACAAGAATGAACTAGAATGAGTGTGTAGTAAAAGCTTCCAAAAACTCAACAGAAAGTGCTTTACTCTACAGAACCCCTTGTTGCAGTGCACTGAATTGCTGATGTAAAAGACAGCCCACAATGCACTTACACATGCCCAGGAACTAACTATCTTTGTCATTAACAGACAGACCATTTGGAGGTGGAAAGCCCCATCTTTTTAAGAGAGAAATTGACAAGGTGATGGATCATTTGTAGTAGCAGCTTCTTTGTAGCTAAAACTATGCAAAGTGTTCAGATGAAGCTTGCAGGTTAGAATTCAGTCAGTACAGAAGTTGATTTCACTGCCTCTGGGTGGCTGGTTTATTTCCTTCAGTACTGGTGGTGTACCTCTGGGGATAAGGGTTTGTTTTCTTTGGAAATGTTGACACTGTTAAACTAACAATCTGCGCAAACTTATCTTAACATATTTATGTGTATGAGTATATACGCACACGCACACATACAGTAGACATGTGCACACCAAACATGCTGTAGTGTTCATGCAGCCCTCTGCCTTTCTTCAAATTGTTTTTCACAGAAGTCTTGCTGAAGGAACTTTTGCTAGCACACATGAAAAAAAATCAATGTGTCCTCAAACAGCTGTTTCTATGTAAAATACATTAATGTAGCTAATTAGCATTGACCTTTTAGAATATTCATCATGCCATTGCTTTATTATCATGAAAGTTCACTTTAAAGGAAGTATAGCTGGTCCTGCACGGAGAGGCTGAAAGAAAACGCAGTTGGGTTTTAATTTTATGCTAAAGTAACCGGTTTCTGCTGGATAGACTTAATTTGCATCATCATTATAAATAACATATTTATTTTGTACTACTGCAAACATTCTTAGATTATATTATTCTTTAGATTATTACCTTAGTAGAACACGAAAGTTGCTTTCACTGAAATTGCTTAATAGTCCTGCTTTAGCATATTTTCCTTCAAAATCAAATGTTTTTATCCAAATAAGCAAAGTAATAAATATTCCTCAAATACAATCACCTGTGCATTGAAAAATAATCATCAGGAGTACTATTAAGGGCCTTTCAATACCTTATGTGAATTATTTCTTTTGAGTGTTCAGTCACTTTGTGTAAAGATGCGTAAGGTTATTGTTGTTGCTTACTTGAGTTTCCCTGTTTTCTGTTAATATTTTTCTGGAGCTCTACTGTGCAGGCTTCATCTGCTGTTTTAGAAAGAAATTCAAATAGTAATGATCTAATAGTAAGCCTATCAAAAAAAGAGCTGATTGCAGGTCATAGCCATGGATATTTTTTTATTCCCTTATTTAGACTTTCCACATGAAAATGAAAAATCTTTGACATACTGTTTTTATATCCAAGTTACAAACAAGAGGTGCAAACAAATGACTGAAAATCTACATGGCTTCTTATACACATACTCTTCTTTTTCTGAGTTTTCAGAGTGCTTCCCGCTGCATTGGAGGCTTGCACCTTGCAAAATGCTAGTCTGGATTTCTGCAGTTTTCAAATTAGTACTGCTATATTGAGGTTATTCCAGTGTATCTTGCCTAACTAGCTGGTGGAACTACTAGATTTTCCAGTTTACAAGTTACTAACTACCAAAGATAGGTTTAGGGGACAGTCACTCCGAAACAACAGCCATCTCAGCAGGGTTAATTCAAAAGTTTGATATTTGTCTATGAGGTCATGTAGTGAAATAAACACATTTGTCTTGTTTTCATATTAGTATCAAGTATATTTGATAATCTCCAAGTTACCATTAAAAAAGCACCTGATTTCATAAATGTAAATGGAGTCAGTGAAATTTCTGCTCTGACATTTTTACACAGGCTGGAAAAGGAATTATTCGTAAGTCAAAAGGCTTGTAGTGGGTCACGCAAGTGCAGGAAGCAACAATGTTCTGCCACACCAGCAGCAGGACAAACTTCCTTTGGATGGGAGGGCTGTCTTAATCATCAGTAAGTCAAAGAGGTAAATAAATGTGGGAATTGGGAAGAAGTGAATGTGTATATAACTCCAAGAAAGCACATAGAGAAATAGTCTGTAAACCCAGTATGTTTAAGTAGGAACAGATGCTCATTAAGGGCATACAGCGGGAACGGAGGACAGCAGGATTCCTGAGACTGTATCTGGGAGCTAGATATACAAAGAAATCTGTTAGATTGGGTGTTCACTCATACAGCATAAATATAGATTACTATAAACATTTGCAACTGTTTTCTGTTTTACATTCGCTATAAAGGTTTTTTTTATTCTATCCTCACTGAGTTAAAGAAAATGTTGAGGTGCATCAAAATGCTTCTCACTCATTCAGGGGAGAAGGAATCTGAACTGCTGGAGACACTTCTTATGATAACCTAGCTTTGCAGCAAGTTATTTTCAGGCTTGACACATAAGCATAACTTGTCCCAATCTGAAAATTGCCATCTCAGAATCCAGGAAAGGGACTTTCTCACTCAGCGATAGGTGACATTTGGGAAGGTTCTTTTAATGTGAAAGTGATAGAAATTTCACATGAATGTACCAAACCGCAAGGGTCCTTACAGTTGTTCATATTTGAAAATAGAAATGCAGCCCTTTACTAAGTGTATTTTCGAAACTTACCACAGTTTGCCCCGAGTCTCTGTGTGCTGCTGTTCTGCTGTACAAAACCATTTTGACAGGACTACATGAGTGTAGAAGTGGGCAATTTGGGCAGGGCTAGGCAGGTAAATACAAGGATGTATGGAGATATATGTATTTTACTGAACTAGTTTTTTCTTCAGTGTCTGGTTTAGGTTCCAGGATCAGGCATCAAATAAAGCATAATTAAAACTGACCTGCTTTGGCCACTGCTGCTGTTTCTGCTGCTGCCATTCATACTGTCAAAGGACAATTAATCTTATTGACCAGATGAAAGTACTTTTTAGGGGGATGCAAATTCAATGCATCTTACTCAGCACTTGGTCTGTCGTAAAGGTAAGCAATCTCTGACTGTATGTGAGGACTTTACACTTCCCATGGGCAGTAAAGAAGTGAATTCTTAACCAGTGTCATGCTGCTTTCTGTACCTGATGATTAATCTGCTGGTAAAAACTTCATGCACACTTATTCATAACTAAATATAACTGATTCTGTGCTGCTAAAAGATTCAGCATTTATAATTAAATGGCAACAGTGGAAAGAAACCTGCAAAATCTGGACCTAGACAGTTTGAAACCTTGATAATAATGTTTAAATCTTCCTCCATATTGCACAGTGGTATTTAAGGGGATTTCTTTGTGGGTTTTATAATGAGGGAGGGACAGCTCCCTCACAGTATTTTCTGGGGTACACTCTGTTTCCTTGACTAGGGAGAAAAAAGAATGGGGCAGTGCAAGAGCTGCCTAAACATCTTCACAAAAATATATATTACAACGTTTGTTTAAAGGCATGGGCATGAATTTTCAGCATGTAAGTTTAAAGAAAATGCTCAAGAAGACAGCTTGTTGGCTGTGAAGATTGTAAAGGGGAGGGGAAGGGGAGTCTTGAGATTCTGCTTTCTCATCTAGGAACTCTCTTTTACTAAATTAGGGTGTTCATCAGAAATAAATTTTTGCAAACATTACAAGACAGTCCTATCAGTTGTTCCTTCACCTGCCTCACCTTAGAAGAGAAGGAAATTTAACTTTAATCTCCCAGCAGGTGAGAGGGGGCTCCAGTCTCTGAAGGACTGGATAGAAGCATGTGCATGTTCTCAGGTCATAGCCTGAGTGCAAACTCAGATTAGAAAAAAGACAGCTCATGAATTTTGGCTAAATTTAGATTGACCTCTTGTTTCTCAAAAATTCAAGAGTATAGACTCATTATTTTTCAAATTATTGCTTCCTGTAACTTTTACGATTTAGCATAACTCATCAAAAGTTGTTTATCTTAGATAAAAACTGAGTATTGCCTAAAACATATATATGTATTTAAGACAATTTGCCTATGGATATAAACTGCTTTCTGAGAATATTTGACATTATACTTTTAGTATTTTCATGTAATCCAGTAAAATAAATAAATAAACCCACTCTTAAATTCATGTTTTTAAACAGACTTTTTACTGTTTCCTTCACTTGGGAAGATGTCAAGCAGTAGTAGAGGGGAATAAATTACAAGATGTTTCCACCCTGTGGGTTTTTTCTTTTCCTTTTTTTTGTGTTTCCCCAAAGCAGGTGTAATAGATGGATCAGTGGTCTAATTTATTAATTCCCTGAAGCTTGAAAGAGATATCTTAGGGCAAAAGAATGTGGAAGCTATCTAAAGCAATGCAGTATTCAATTATTTATTTGCCTCTGTCCTTAAAAACTGCTCCAGTTCCAGATCTTCCCATTTCTTTTATATAATTAATGGGGGTATAAAATACAGCGCAGAGGAACTTGGCTGGATCTGAAAGCATGCGTACTTTTTGTTCACCATAGAAAGTGCACAGGCATATGCACACCAGCTTCTGCTTATTTGGTCAGCAAATACTTGACGTATGTCATGTGTTTCACTGTGTCCTGGAAGTGAAGACACCTGTTTCACCAAACACATTAGTTGTAAGTGCAATTTTCAGGAACATATCTGCATAGATGTATAAAATATATGTATAAATTTGCAACTGGGTGTATTTATAACATCTTTTTTAGGCCTAAAGTGTTATTTTAACTTAGTCATACTGAGATAGACCTCAGAAAGTGACATATTCCTATGAGTTTAGTCACCATAGGCAATGTTTTGCAACAGGAACAGAAATCTTCACTCCAAAATACAGACTGGATGATGGCATGTTCTTGGAAAGTAGAAGGTTTAGTTATATTCTTCTGGCTCGAGAGAGTGTTGAACCCAGATGTTCCATTTAAGGGGTAGACTCTAAGGTGAGAATCACCACTGCATTCGTCAGGTGCTTCTTTGCTTCTCTTTCTTGAAAAAAAATTAAGGAATCAACTGATTGCCTCAAATATGATGTGTAAAATCATTGCTGTGTCATTGCAGAAATTCCAAGTTGTTCATCCCACCACTTCATAAATCCCCAAATATATTCCAGATCCCATCTCTCTTCTGCTTTTGGGGTTTTTTTAGCTTGTCATACTCAACTATCAACAGATGCCTTATTCCTAGACACTCTTTTCCTCACCAATGGGAAAGCCCAGATGGGAATAGGTAGCTACAAACTCACACAACCCGTGCTCTGAACCAACTTCATCAGACTTGTGAAAGTAAAACTCTCAAAAATCGGTGGCTAGACTTCTGAAAGTATGTATGTGCCAAAGATTATTTTAAATATCAGGCTTTGTGCAGCTGAGGATACAAAACCCCATTGTTTGATACCTGTGGGACTTTGGCTCCTAAAGACACAGGGGACTTTGAAAGACACTGACCTGTGCATCCATTCCCTGCAGTAAATAGTAGATATTTGTTATATTATAATAAAAATAAGCCTGCTGCCAAGTAAAATTTAAAAAATATAGCAAATGCGTGTGGGCTTTGGTTTTGTTTGTTTTTTCTTAAAGCTGATGTTGGAGACAGATAGATGTGATAAAGAATATTTAGAAAATTGTTATTAGTCACGTGTGTCATGTATTATTAGCTATACTGAAAAAAATTGTGTATGTTTATGAAATCAGTTAACTGATTTGTAGACTAAGAGTTCTCCAAGAAATATAAAAAACCAAGTTACATGGTTGAACACAGAATGCACTTTGTATTTGGATTCCTTGTGTAGTTTTAAGATAAGTAAAATTCAGTAAATGTGGCATTTCACTACTGATGAAGTCTTCAGTTTCTTGAAATCATCCATCTCCGATAACTGAAGACCAACCAGTCAAGCTGGGGACACTTGTATATGCTGTTTTCCACAACAAATATTTTAAAATGCAGAAACCGCTGATATAAGAAAGTGTGCCCATGGATAGATACATTCTGTTTCAGAGCAGCCCTCTCCCAGGCTTGCCAGACTGATCTGTATAACTCATAAGATTTTTCTGTAAGGAGACAAATGTTCTATTGAGGTCACAAGGACTACTGTTTTCTTAAAATTCAGGTCCTATTTTGCACTCTGATTTACTAATCTGAGCCTTTCAACAGGACAAAATGGATGCAAAATTATACTGTTAAGTATGGTAAATATAGTCATTTATAGAATTCAGCCCCTGCAAGTTTCCTATACAGAGGCTAACAGAATTATTTATTTCTCTGTGTCTGGATCTGAGTTAGTACTGGAAACACCAAAGTAAATACAGTTTGCCCTTGAAAGATGCTATGGTTTAGGAATGTGAGTCAGTATCTTTATTTTGAGAACTGCATAAACTCTGTGGATAACAGGTTTCTCAATTTGCACATATTAAGGAGACCTTTCATGTTGTTTTTAATGTTTAGTTTACAGTAACCCAGGTCATGATGTGTGACTCTGGAAGCAGAGTGAATGAAAGCACAACTTTTCATTCCCTTTTGTGAGAAACGAGAGAGCAGGGAGGAGGGTAAGTGTTTTAGCAGCTGTCATTGCCAAAGATTATTTAAAAGCTGTAAAAGCCTTCATTTGCCTTCAGGAGTTGTGACATATGGTCAGAAATGGTTTGAAGATTTATTGTCATCTTTGTTGGATGAGATTCAAAATGTTCTTTAACAAAGATCTTGTCCCTCATCATCCTTGGAAAAATCCTT
This sequence comes from Corvus moneduloides, assembly GCF_009650955.1. NCBI lineage: Eukaryota > Metazoa > Chordata > Aves > Passeriformes > Corvidae > Corvus > Corvus moneduloides. Next base: position 79,490,774 of record NC_045477.1, read on the forward strand.
CAGAAATTGTAAAGCGTATAGAAAGCAGACAGAGCATCACAGTTTTTAATGTTTTGTTTTTATTTTTTTCAGAAAAGGCATTAAGCAGGGATTCCAGATGAAAGAAAGGAAATATTCATGGTAAAAGTGAATCTTATTTTTCACTTGCAATCCATTTTTTTTAATGTGAGACCATTTCATCGCATGCATTAATGACAGATTGTTCCTTACCCAGTTAATTAAAATTTCAGGTGCAGACTGTGCATGCTACGTGTCACAAAGCCATCCAGTTGTGGTTTGAAGGTATACAGCTTTTCCATGCAATTACAGCTATCCATTTTGTCTGGACCTCCCTCCCCCAATAGTTAGCAGATGTGGATTTCACATTTTGAAGGGATGATGAGACCTTTCTGCCCATAAAAGCCCATCAAAACTTGTGAGGCCAAGAAAGCAACAGGAAGGTACCAAATGACAGGCTGTCTGATCAAGCAGAGTAAAGGCTAGTAGCAAAGCGAAGACAATTGCCTGAGCACAGAAATACTTAGAACCAAAAATAGCCCCAATTGCAGGTCTGCAAATGGTAATGGACAAATCATGTCTGACTTAATTTTCCAAGCTGAAGATACGTGGAACTGTACTGTGCCTGCTCTCACTCCCACTGCCTGCTGCACCTGTGGGGATTTAGAATAAAGCCTGACACAATGAATATTGAAAGGCACATTGATCTCAAGGTATATGAGGTACTGGTGAGATATGGCAAAGGGCACCTTTCTCATCCCTCTCAAATTTTGCATAAGTCACACTGATTTAAGCTTTAGCTGAATAAAATCCTCCAATCTTAGCAGGCTTGACAAGAATTTATTGTGTTCCAGCAAGAAAATAACATGGAAACATAATACTCCAATCATATTTTTAAAGGCAGCTTCACAGTATAAAGTTATGGTGCTTGCATGGTAGAATTATAGTTACTTTCAGATTCAGTGTCCTTGGCTGTTTTCTGAATAACAATAATATATCACATAAGCAGGAAGTGACTGTTTACGTATGTAAAAGTTCTCACTGTCTCTTAAATCCAAAGTGCTGCCACGTTATTGCTTATGGTGGGAGGAAGTGAAAGGCACCGTGCAAGCCTCTCACACTTGCATGACGACTGTGTGAGGATCATGAGGAAAGTAATCTGGCAGTAGTGACAGGCAGAGAAGCCAAGTGAATTCATTTTCACCAGGTCTCCTTTGAGCACATGGGAAAATGAAGGTCGGTAAGGGGAAGACAGACTTGATCTGACTCTTGAACAGGGTGTTTTATCACTCGCTTGATTTTGTTGCTGCAGTCACTGAATTTTTCAAGTCCTTTTGGTAGGAAGGAGAGTATCTGAACAACTTCTTGTCATGGTTTTTGCTGTGTTTCTAGGTCCTGTGAAATCTCAGTCAGGATTACAGAAAACTAAAACCACTCATTCCAACATGCATTTACCATCCAGGACAAAAGAAGAAAATATGTTTGAACAGAAACTATTTCCTCTAATCTGTTAGGTTCTGGTCATCATAAGTGGTGACCAATTAGGTCTGTCTAGAGCTGTCCTCTGGCAGGGAGGCCATCACACTTTTATATTCAGTTCTCTACCTCGAGGTGTTGCTTCATGCAGTGTGCCCATGGGTGCAGCAGCTGCCATGTCCCACTCCTAACTTAATTTTTTTCCATACATTCCACTGCAGAAAGGAAAATGGTCCATAATTGTCCTGCTTCGGGGTTCTTCAGTGTTTTTATCTGTTGTATTCTTTCTTCGAGTGCCCCAAACTTTCTACAGAGCTTCATTCTTCCTGGCAGAAGCTGTACTCTCCTAGCAGCAAGACCTTCTTAACCCTCAGACTGTATTTTTTTAGTCTTGATTCGCATAAATTTGCAGAAACCCACCAATATAGGGCTTCCCATCTGCTTGCACTATTATCACTGAGTGGTAGGAATAACACAAATGTTTGAAACAGAGCTGCCAGACCGGCCTGAGATGCTCTCCACTCTCATACAGGGGCTGCTGCAGTGCCGCAAGTTGAAACCAGACTTTCAGCCATGAATGCCACTTGCCACTGTGAAAAACACCCCCTTCTAGTCCATCCAAGGGTTCAAACTGACAAATGTGTTACTAGAGGAGCACAGATGTGCTGGGAATGTCACCATATAGGTCCTCAAAGAGTGTTGTGGTACTCCTGATTGTGCTGGCAGGGAATTCCCTGCTGTCAGAGAGGCATGGCTGTGCCAAATACCTGATTGGCAAGGCCACTGCTGCTCCCCTGGAGGGGGCTGTCTTCCTCGCGCCCATCTCCAAGTCAGAACTACGGGATGGAAATCGGGAAGGAGTACATGGTAACAGGGATGTTTGCTGCAGAGTGGGAGGGGAACCAGCCTTGATAAGGAGCAAAATAAATCCTTTTCTTTCCACACATACATCTTGAATAACTAAGATGAGCTATGCAAGGTGATAGTGAAGCAGCCTTGTTCTGTGGAAGATGAATCAATGCAGGCCCATGTATGGTGCCTCAGAAATTGCTCCAGCAGGATATACCTCACAGTTTCTGAGATGCAGAACTAAGCCCTAACAGTTTTCTGAATCACTTGAGATTTGTTCCTTATTAATACTAATTTAAATTTTCTCGGGAACATTGGTAGCAAGTCTGTCACTGGCAGAAAGTCATCCTTTTTATTTTTAAGGATGGAAAGATTATACTTGGAAGCAAATCTTAGTTCTTTTCATTTGATTTTTACATGAATCACTCAGGTGCCACTCCATGATTTAAATTAACCTTGTTGCTACAGTTACATAGAAATTCATGCTCTCTGATGGCTTTTAATTCCTCGTCTATCTTCAAACACCTGTTTTTGATCATGGAGCCAAGGCATGTATATGACGTATATCAGCTCAGATATATTACTGGGAACTTCTAATAACCTGTCCCATGGATACTTATTGTCTCATTAAATAACTTATGAAAAGGAGTTTGAATTATCCACATTAAATGATAGCTAGGAGACCTGCATAATGAATTTATAAGTTTATCCTAATCAAATGCTGTTTTCCAGATATAATTTCTTGACTGAGCCTTGGGCTAAGGACAGCTCAGTAGGGGTCTAATTATAGTGATGCTTCTAGTATGAGAAACAGTTGCTTTCCCTTATGGGAAAGTTTCTGTAGACTACTAGGTCAGATAATGAAGCACTGTTTGTAAGTCTGGAAAACTGCAAGTAATAGCTGCTTTTCTTAGAAGCTGATGTGATGGTTTTGAGGAAGTTTGTGAAATACTGTGAAATGCTTGTCATTGCTTCCCGAAAGTAATTCCAGTGAGTAGGATGAATAGGCTACTGTATTTTATTTAATATACTTCATTAGAAATGTCAGCATGCATGACAATAACAGATTATGTGGGTGAAGGAACTATTGCTTCTAAAAAAAAAATCAATATATAACCATTAAAATAAAGTCTCTTTTCAGTATAATGGGGGACAACATTTTCAAAGAGCCTATAATATGACTACAAAGAACGTTCACTCCAAGAATAGGTGCTATAACTGACCTTGCCATTCATGTGCAATAAAACCCTTTTGTCTCTTACATTTTGGATTTACACAGTAAGCTGTGGGTCTTTAAAGACAAACAAAGTGGAAATTTTTTTTGTAGCTGTACAAAAATAGTAATTAATCTTATTGTTGTGCATACATTTTTAAGAAAGGACCAGAATAATAGAGTTAGACTCTCTGGATCTCTGTGGCATTAAGCATTTTGAAGAAAGCAGAATTATGTGGGTTACAGAATATTAGGACAATCAGTCTTTTGACTTAGGCCTTAACTGCTGCACAGCTATTAGCATTTTGCATGCCAAGGTCAGGGAAGATTTTCTCTTCATTTTCTGGTGTGAAGACATGTGGTCTCAGAAGAGAAAAAGGCAATCAGATCTGTGTTTGAATTCTTAGGTATTGATTTGAGGCAGGGTTCTGCAATTATTTTGCGTAGTTTTTGTTGCCACTGCATCTATTCTGTTTTAGTTTGTTTAGAGAATAGCTTAATGTAGTGCTATCAGTGAAGCATTTCTTTCCCATTAAAAACTGTCATAATCAGTACAGAGTGTAAAGCTGATGAAAAAAATGCTGGTATGTGGTTTTCTAACATCAGCTATAGTTGATTGTAGGTTTCTTAAGAAAGTTAGGAAGTCAGTCAGAAGTTATGAGAAAACAACATGATCTTCCCAATATGTAAAAAAAAATGTCAGGGGATTTCTTTCTTGCTATTGGTTTGGCTCTGATAGAATCTCCCATATTTTTTCTCACATCTCTTGTCACTGAGAATTATTTCTTAGAATAGGTTTTAGACAAGTTGTCTGACTAAATCCATCTGATTGTTATATGATGTTGGAGCAATATTGACTTTCTTTTGTCTAACAACACATTGCAGAATTAGGCCTTTGAGATGTATGGGCTTCAGTCTCTTTTACCTCTTACTGGAGGGTGTAAGGAGAAAAAGGCTGATAAAACACAGGGGCATTTGCAGCTTGGAATGAAGGGCTGCTTTTCAGATCTCAATACATAACCTGAAGTGAATATGAGGAGAAAGAAATGCAAAAATAGGAAACCACATAAATACGGTACAAAATATTTTATTATACTCCCAGAATTCCTGTTTTACCTTCAGAATTCTATGAATGGTTGATTTTGCTTCTGTGTTATAATCAATGAAACATTTGCAGTACTTCTAAGGGATGGACAAAAACCTCAAGAAAAGAAAAGTGGACACGTAGAAAATGAAGTCACGTTAGAGATGAAGATAAAATGAAGAGAGAGTTGATCTCTGTTTTGGTGTTGTTGATAGTCTTCCTAGGACTTCACTGCACAACTCTGAGGGTTTCTTTGCTGCAAATTTTAGACCACATGCAATTTTGAGGAATTGATACAGCTCACTCCTCACTGGATTTGAATGCCAGTAAGAGCAGTGGTGATTTAGCATTTGACAGTTTATTTTAAAGAAATTTGAAGGTACTAAGCGTATGTTTTTCTCCTTGGTGCCCAGGCATAACTGTGATGAGCTCTGGAGATACTGAGTTTTGAAGGAAAGCCATTTTCTTTCAAAGGTATGAAAAACAAACTGATGTGTAGGTCTCTACAGTATAGGCAAGGTATGAGTAACCCCATCAGATTTACTCTTTCAGCATTCAGCAGACTACTTAAGGAAAGATATTAATTCATTTTTAATGTTAGGAAAATACAGTCATTAAAAAGCAGATAACATAAAATGCCAGAAATGCTTTTAACATTACACAAAGTGCACTACTTGCCTAAATAGCTTGCTACTTTTGGAGATCTAGATATGCTGAGGTATTAAATATTAAAATAGAGGTTGCTTTTTAAAATGCAGTGTTTCTTATCAGAAAAACAGTTTGAACAAGCAGAGCTGTTGTATAATGCATGATGCTGCTAATAAGAGAGTCTTGGAAAATAATTTTTCATGCTGTAAGAGTGACTAGTGTTCTGAATAAGAAAGATGCTTTCTCTGCTCATGTTCTCTTAACACATATATATAACAGTGCTGTCAAGCTGCATGCAATTATAAATTTACAACACATTCTGAGTCACAGGAGGTTCATTCTGGGCTTTTATCCTATTTTTGTTTATTTACTGGTTATCAGCTCTGCTATCAGGCTATACATAACCTTGATTGGAAAGTCATTCTCAATGAGTCGTTATCAGTACTTCAGTGGTGGTTTATATGAATGTGTTGGAAGGGTTCTGCAGCGTCTGTACTATGTCTGGTCTTATTTAATATTCATGGTATTGATTTGGATGAGACAATAGAAACAATAGTTTATTCAGTTTTCCAATGATACTAACCTGTACACAGCTGCACCTTCATCATCAAAGGGAAAGATTCTGAAATGGTTGTGGAAACCATTGGGAGGAAAATAGGGGGAATATAAATGAAAAAAGTAAATCTAGAAGAAACAGCAGTGTACGTACAGGCTAGGGAAAGGTTGATTATGTAACATTTTAAAGACAAAGATTTTTTTATAACCACAATGTGTTAAAAAATTATCAAAAGTCAAAAATGGAATGATATTGCCAAAAAAAATCCCGAAGTATATAATGAGATGGATAGACAGAATTACTTTTGTAAGGATTCATATACATATATCCCTTGTGCAGTGATGCAGGGGGCACTTTGTCCAGACTTGAACACAGCCAAGGAAGAGCAATTGCAGATAGTCCATACAGAGCAATAAGAATTACGAGACCTCTGAGAAAAGGTGAGGGAAACTTGAGTTTCTCAGTTAAGGGAAAGTCTTGGAACATAAAAAAAAATACTTAATAAATTCAAATGAGTTCTCAAATTTTATGAAAGGAAAAGGAAATAGGTATTCAACATCACCAATTTTCTAACACTAGGGCAAATGAAGCATTGGAATAAGAATTCATGAGCAGATTAGACAAAAATCTTTCAGTGAAGGCAGAGACACTGAGAAATGGGAGATGGATGAGAGCTGTATATTTGGTTCTGAGAGAATTCATTGTCACAAAGAGCACTTCTTGTCCACCCCAGATACCATTCTTCTTCTTGCAAAAGACAGTAAGCCACAGTCTCACTTCAGGATGGACTTGGGATTGATCAGAGTGCCCAAACCTTTGACCTCACAAATCAGTGATATTTAAACTTTACTTTGATTGTTTCATAATAGAAGTATGTGTTAGTAAAAACTAAGTAGTGCAGCTGTGTGGGCTTTTAGGGTGTGACTTTGAATTTGTATTCAAATGGAGAGATGAACACACTTTTTAACTATACAGGTATTCTTTTCAGCAAATTCCCTAGGCATTGGAAAATTTCAGACAAAATAATAAGGCATGTGAAACAGATGGGAATAATGCATTTGTTACTGTGAAAGTCTATGTGAAAGGGTTTTTTTTGTTGTTTGTGTGGTTTGGTTTGTCTTGGTGACAGCACAGTGAAATTACTTGAGAACAAGTACAGTAACATTTTCACTCCACACTAACTAATAAAAGATCACTATTACAGAAAATTGAGAGGCTTCAGATAGGCCATATGATAACATGGAGCTAAATGTCTTGAGAGGAGGGGACATCAGACTGAAAGGATCTGGATTTTTTTTTTTGCCCTTGACCTGTCACTGAATTTGCGCAGATTTTTTGCCCTAGGCTAATTCTTTAGAAAGGAGTGCAATGAGTGCATCTCACTGCGTGTTTAACATCATGACCACCCTTGTTCCACTGGGTACTTTAGGGAGCTATTATTATTTAATAACAACAACAATGTAAGGCAGAAAAGGAAAGGTTGTAAGGTTCGTATGCACAGTACACATGTAGTCTGGTTAAACATGAAGTCTTGCAGAGAAAGATTAGTACTATTCAGCCAGAATCTGCTTTGTTGCTTATTGCCTTTAAAATATTAATATTCTTCGCTTGTAGTGTTATGCACAGCAGCAACAAAAAGGAACTGAATGAGAAATTTTCATAATACTGACTCCAGTAGTCTGCATCTATTTCTTACGTAATCCCAGTCCTGTTATCTTTCATCTCATCTAGTATTATAAAACTCTTTTTCAATAAGTACTTCAATTCAGATGCAAACTTAATGCTTTAGCTGTTAACATTGGACATTGTGTGATAGCTCAGAGAAGGCAGACATATTATCCCCAGACCATTTTATGCTTACAGGTTTATATTTACATTTTGCATGGATTTTTGTTCTGAATCAGAAGTGTTGATGTAGTAGTTTTATAACCTGTTGATTTTAAAGTCTGTAATTAATAGTAAACATAAACTTTCCGGTGATCCATTATTTTCAAGCACTGTAAGTGAAAATTTGCCTGCCCATGAAAGGGATTAAATCCCTTGAGACAATTTTTTGGGTAACAAAGTTGCCTCAGTGTCAGGTAGGATAGCTTTTGTGAATTATTTCAGTAGACTAATGCTTCCAACCTAATCAGTTTTGCTGATTTAAGAGGCCCACTTGGGAGCTATTGTGAGTCACAGTCAGGATTTTCATATAGGACAAAATGTAGAACTTCAAAGGAATCAAAAATATTCTGGATTCTGGTGCATTCTTGACCAGTACCTTAACTGTAAAGCATTAGAATTAACTATTCAAGAAGAATATTAAAGCTTATAAGATTGTATTAACCTTCTGTGAAAAGAATTCTAATTGGATCTGAACTATAATAAAAAGAATTAAATAAATATCTTGGCTTTTATATAGCACATAGCATTTGGAGGGAAGAGAAGGAATTCCAGAAGAATAAATTGCAGTTATTCAGTCTGTTTTCATTTGTTTATTTCCAAAAATGAGTAATATTGTTACATGGGATGGGGGTGAATGGGAAGCCTGAGATCTTTGCTAACACTTGATTGAATATTCACTACTTCTAGTATGTCAGCACAGGGAGATCTAGAATCCTACCTAGTCCAGTTTTCTGCTGCACCTTCAGTCTGCTTACGATTTTTCATGTAGATGGGGGCTGACCTGCAAGTTCAGTTTCAGCCTTCAACTAACCTTTCTGAGTTGAATGAAAAAACGGTGATGGAGGAAAACTGGACTTGGCCATACTGGGATACTGAGGAGTCACGTGTTCTCTCAGTAGGTCCATTGACTGCATTCAGTAGGACTATATCAAAGTGGTAACGAAGCAATAAGGCTTGCAGGTCATACTCCGACTACAGTCTTCAAAAATTGACAGATTTCTTAGGGGAAGTACATCTCTTTTTTTTTTAACATTTTGATGCTGCTTTTTAAAGTTTGGATGATACTGATACAAGGTTTTTGTACAACAGGCGCACTGTTTCAGCCATTTATAATTTAAATTGCTCTCCAACTTTTTAATATATAATACAATTTCTCTCAAGATTAATGTTTAATTTCTGTGATAGCCACATACTGTAGACTGTTTCAACTTGGTGCTTTTACATTCACATCAAGTGCCAGTTGTTTGAACAGTCATGTATCTTGCAGTCACCATGAATAACTTTGCACCATAATTTAAAGTAACTATAACTTTAGTGTCCAAGCTTGAACAACAAGCTTCCCTTTACAGTCAAGGAAGAGATATGTCCAGAGAGTAATTAATCTCATCCTGAAATGGGCATCTGTGGGGGTTGAACAAATTTCCTTCTGATGAAGTCTAGTTTTCTTCATTGTTGTATGTATCCAAACACTCAAATGTGGATATTTAACTTTTAGATGTCTGAAATTAGAGGAGCTAAAACTTACCCCTTTAGGCAATCAGTACTGGACTGAGATAAAAATATTTATTTATTTAACAGAAAAGCCTTGCCTGGAATTTCAACTGTTTTTATGGGTGAACTCCATAACTCACTGGCTGAATTTCTGATGACATCATTCCTTGTACTGAGAACAACCTGCAGTATTCAACAGCTGAGAAACATTTTGGTTTCCTGCTCTGAAGTTTTGGAAGTCACTTATTCCCAAGATGATATTGTATGCCTGTGTTGCTGAAAATTATACAGACATTTTTCATGGTCAATTTCCAAAGATGAGAAAGTCATACTTTTGTTTTGTATCAACAAAGGAAGTAGGATTTGATTTTCTACTCTTTCAATTGGTAGTCATTTACATGTGTGCCAAGAACAGAACTTTAGCAAGTCAAAATAGTTGGCTTTATGCAGCTTAGATCTGTCAAATCTCATGCATGGAACATGAGACTACTGCCCTTTTGTTTTGATCATTTTCTCGTGTTTCTTTATGACTACACCTGTACTTTTGCCATATGGTGCCATGGTCTCTCTCCTACTCCATGAGTCCCTGCACAAATGCTGCACTTCCTGGTTGGGGATCTACTGACCAGCTGCATACACATTATGAGTCAATAAATAAATAAAATGTCAACAGTGCCATACTGCTGCCAGGGCATTTCTTTTAGCCTGGTTTTGCTTTAAGGGACCAACAAAAACGCATTTTCCCTTTTTAGACCCCTGTGTGCAGTCATGTAGTTGTTGTGATAACATATAGAACATGCATAATTTGCTGTAATATTGTAGGAGAAAGCTAAGAAGAGTGTAATGTGTATTTACTGCAGAGATGAAAATGGCAGCTAAAGGTATAACAAAGACTCTAGTGACTCAGATCCAAACAGTTTCCTGAGATTTTATGGCAATAGAGATATAAAACAAATAGAAAACAAAAGTCTTTGATTCTCTGTGAAACGGCACATTCATGATCTTCTGTCATATCTAGGTAGCAGTATGTAGCTAAAAGAGGCAATGAGATGTATGAAAATACAGCAAAAAGAAATCGGTACAGGAAAGAGAAACTGAGAGAAACCCCTCAATCCAAAGCAAAACTACTGCATAATCACCCAAGACCCAAAAGCAAAACTGTTCAAAAGACAAATCAGGGAAGCTACTGCCTATCTCATTCAGGAGGTGAAATCTACCCACAAGAAGTATTTATTTTCTTCTGTGCATGAAAAAGAAATAAATGAGATCTCCAAATAATGGAAGAATCTGAATATTCATCACTTATATGGAAATGAAATTTGCTTTGTGGTCACAAGAGCTGCATTTCAGTAGCATTGATAAACGAGTGTCAAAGTATACACTTTCAGGAGACAATCTGGTTACTTTGGCAGCTCAAGCAGTATTAGTCACTTCTGATAAGGCATCCTTCTTTCATTACCACCTGTGGCCTTTGTCGGTCTGTTTCCTAGTAACATCAAGTTGTTTTGATAAGAAGTAATTAACATATTCAGTTCTAACAAGACTGTACATAAATTTGATCGTTCTTTTTTGTTTCTTCTCAAGGCAGCATAATGAAATCAAAAAGTAAGCTTTGTTTCCTTTTCTTTTTTCCTAACCAAGCTGAGCGAATTACACTAAATTACTGAAGCATCTATATCTCCAAGCCCATTAAAATAATATAATTAGGTTTAAAAATGCTAGTTAGGATTGCTGCTTTAGATCAGGGTATATTTGATTAACAAGGAGAAAAAATAGCCTTGAGTTATAATGAAATAAGAAATTATTATTGTGCAAGCTTTGAGAAAATTGCAACAATTCAGAGATGCAGAAAATATTTATAAGTCCTTTTAAAATGAAATTTTGAATGATTTCTGTTGTAAATTATCTTGATTTTTTAACCCCTTTTTAAAGTCCTGATAGTCCTAGGTCAGGAAAACCACTAACTTTTAAGAACCTTTTTACAAGAAATATTGCTAGATTTTATTCAGATGATTACTCTTGTTGACACACAGAAAAAAAAACCCCACAAGTTACTGTGTATATATATGTATGTATCCATGTGCTAGGGACTCTGTTTCAAGATGTAAGATTCTTTTCTTGCTGGCAAAACAGTTGAGTCAGAGAAACTATACCTCTGGTGGTGGCATCAATTCCCTGCATTAAATTACTGATGGCTTCAATATATTACAGAATTGCAGAATGGCTGAGGTTGGACAGAGTCTCTAAAGACCATCTAGCCTAACCCTTCTGCCTTCAAAACAGAGTCAACGAGAGCAAGTTGCCAAGGATGGAGTCCAGGTGGGCTTTGAATAATGTCAATGTTGGAGTCTTCACAACCTCTCTGGGCAAATTCTACCAATCACACTTACAGTAGAAGTTTTTTCTACTGCTTAAATAAAACACATCAGTCTGTGTTCTTTGCCTCTTGTTCTACAACTGGACACCACTGAAAAGTGTTCGGCTCAGTCTTCTTTACTCCCACCAAGTCCACACTGAGAAGATCACCCTGAACCTTCCTTCTCCCATTAAACAGTCCTGGCTCTCTCAGCCTCTCCTCATATGACAGATGCTCCAGTCCCTTAATCATCTTTGTGGTCATTTGCTGGACTCCCTCTGGTGTTTCCATGTTCCTCTTGTACTGGATAGTCAGAACTGGATGCAGCACTCCAGATGTGGACTCACCAGGGCTGAGCAGAGGGCCAAGGTCATTTTCCCTCACTCATCGTAACTGCCCTGAGAAGCTGTAGGGGTATTTTAGCTGCAATGGCACACTGCTGGTTCTTATTCAGCTCCTTGTCCATCAGGCCCTTGTCTTCAAGGCTTCTGGCCAGTCAGCCCCAGTCCATACTGGTGTGTGGGGTTATTTCTCCCCATATACAGGACTTTGATGAACTTCATGAGGTTCCTGTTAGTCCATTTCTTTATCCTGTTGAAGTGCCTCTGGATGGCAGCACAGCCATCTGGCATACCAGGCATTCCTCTTTGCTTTGGATAATCTGAAAATTTGCTAAGGGTGCACTCTGTCCCATCATCCAGGTCATGTCTTTGCTGAAGTCAAGATAAAATACATCGCCATTCTTCCTTCATTCACAGATCTAGTCCTTTCATTGTAGAAAGTTATTGGTTTGATCAAGCATCCTTTCCCCTCCATAAATCTATACTGACTACACCCAGTCACCTTCTTGTTCTTCATATGTTTAGAAATGGCTTTCAAGAATACGTGCTTTATCACCAGAGGCTGAGGTGAGACCCAGTTCTCTGGGTTCTCCTTCTTGCATTTCTTGAAGAGAGAAATAACATTTGCTTTCTTACGCACCTCAGAAACCCCCGTCTTGCCCTAACCTTAAAAAGATATTTGAGAGAGGTGTTGAATGGTGGTGGCCAGCTCCCTTTGCAGTCATGGCTGCATCCCATCCAGATAGAGATTGTCTATGTCCATTCAGTTTAAATGTTCCCTAGCTTGATCGTCCTCCACCAACCTTAATCTTCCTTGTTCCAGTAGGTCTCAGGGCAGGGATTAATGAAGGCTGGTCAAGGTGAGGAGGGTGTTGAACACCTCAGCCTTTGCCATGTCCTGTGTCACCAGGTACCCATTCCCATTCAGCAGTGGGCCCACGCTTTTCCATTTGCTGTTGATAGACCTCTAGAAGTCCTTGTTGCCTTTCCTGCACATTTACAGATTCAGGTTCAGATGGATCTCATCTTTCCCAGAAAAACATGTCTTAGTTTGAAAACAGCTAAAATCTTTATAAAAAAAAATTATGCAAAATATGTTAGTGTATATGTGGGTGTATATTTATGTGTATTAGTGTATGCATATGACCCTGTATATATTTATGTTGGTAAATCCTAGTGACCATTCCAATATTAAAATAAATGTTGTCCAATTCCATATATGTCATGGATTTCAGGGGCCTAAAAGAAACCCTAAAAATTAGTGCAGGAAAAAGAACTGAGTTTTGACTGCCTGCCAGATTGCTGATGTAGCAAGAAGTAACTACTCCCTGTCCTTGAAATGTGACCTTCCTGTTCTTGAAAAATAGGTGTCGTGGAAGGAATTTACCCACAGAATTAATTTTAAATTTAAATAGGTGTAGTTCAGTTTGAAATGTGGAAACAGCAACTCAACTACACAAAATAGAGAGTTTGTGTCCCTATGTGAGTGTGAGTTTGTACTTGGGAACGTATTAAAGTGTTGGCAGTATATATCCCATTGATTATAATTGAATAGCACAAGTAAATAATACAGAGCATTAAGAGAAACATTGTTTCCTGTTGCATTTTTAGATACATTAAATGTTTGCAGTTTGCCAGTGTTCCATTTTGAGAAAAGTGAGAAAATCTGAATATGTTTATTCATAAAATAAAGCACTCTATTAAAACATTGTCAAAATATTTACCATTTTATGATGTTGCATAAATTTTTTTGAAGGCCATCATGCACATTTTTCTTCCTTTCCTTTCCTTTCCTTTCCTTTCCTTTCCTTTCCTTTCCTTTCCTTTCCTTTCCTTTCCTTTCCTTTCCTTTCCTTTCCTTTCCTTTCCTTTCCTTTCCTTTCCTTTCCTTTCCTTTCCTTTCCTTTCCTTTCCTTTCCTTTCCTTTCCTTTCCTTTCCTTTCCTTTCCTTTCCTTTCCTTTCCTTTCCTTTCCTTTCCTTTCCTTTCCTTTCCTTTCCTTTCCTTTCCTTTCCTTTCCTTTCCTTATTAATTGCTATAAAGTCCTGCACGTTGTGATCATGCCATCTTCTGATTGATGTCTTTTATTAAGACTCTGTGATTTTATTTAAGTGTCCAGAAATGGCCTGTAAGTTCCTACTGAGAATCAGCACCTGCTGGATATTGATACTGATTGTGCTGGCCTTTTTTGGTATGCAGTTGAGTTCTCAAAGACTAAAAAAAATTAGAAATCAAAGAAACCTGCGTATATATTTTACACGAAATTTACTCTTCTAAAGTGAAACAGTGAAGTTCTCCATACAATGGCATGGGTAGAATAAGAGTTGTTTTTGCTATTGCCATTGAATACTGTTCATTTTTAAATACAATTTATTGCTATGCTTCCATGATGAAATAGTTTCCAGAAGTCTGATTATGAATTTCCATGTCTTTGTACTACTTTTTCTGATTACCCTGGGAAACAAAAGTCTCCATGTGCTTTGGTAGAATGAAAGGAAACAGGTCATTTTATTTTATAGGAGCAAGGTAATTGCTTACCATTATCATTTCTATTTCATATTGTTAATAATTGGAAACATAATGGTATTTGTAGTAATTATTCAGTTTCTTAAAAAACAAAACAAAGCCAGAAACATTTTTTTCTAGATATTTCTCATTTTGAATGATTGCTACAACTGAACTGCAAAGAAGTGTAATGCAATTTGTGAATTGTGTACAAATGTTATATATTATTTCCAGAAAATGAACCACTGCAATTTTAATTTTTTCACAAGCTATTTCCTTCACTCATAAAATATAATGTAAATTTCTGGTAAAAACTTGTTCAAAACAGAAATACTAAAATATCAAATCAGTCATAAATCTTTCAGAACACAACAAAAAATGTATTATGTATTTTCTGTAGCTCAGACTTGATTGTTACCTTTGAGAAGAGTATGCAGCCTTCATGACCAGAGAAAAGGACAAAATTAATCAAATAAATTATCCATTAAAAGTTATTGCTAATCTATAGTGACATCATGGAGAATAATTCTTTTTATTCTTCAGGCCAAACTAAACTCAGTGCATTAATATTTGAATTTGATACTCTGAATTAATTGAGTCATCTTTAGGAAGGTTAGTGGAAAAGACAATTTAAGACCCTGATCCTGATATCTGGTACTTAAAAATAGGCCCTTGAATGATTTAAACGAGATTCTTCCCAATCTAAGTCACTACAGGAAAGGTTGGTGAAAATTCAGAGTAATGTTGCAGCAGTGATAAACATGGGAACGACTTCTACACAGCAATTGAACACAAAATTATTATGTCATTTTACATAGTAAAAATCACTGGTTCAAAAACCACTGAGATCAGCAGAGGTCCTTACTGTCTGTGGAAGCATTGACTTTGGGCCTGAAGCAGTTAGGAATTATTCAAATGCACAGCAGCATATGTTCAAAAAGACATCTTTTTCTCATCCTGTCTAGAAGCAAGCACTATGTTTCAGCTCATCTAATCTCTAATCCATTTAACTTACTCATTTTGCCTAAGTTGTCAGCTATGTTTTTGTAGGTAGGAGAGACGGTCAGGAACTTCTAAAAGCATCTAAGTTATGTCCATTGACTACAGAGAAATGGCAGTGGTGGATGTACATATATATATATACACATCTGGTAGAAGAGAACTAAAAGATCTTCTGTTGTGTTTGCATGGCCAGGTTTTTGTAGCAGAGGGGCTACAGGGGTGGCTTCTGTGAGAAGCTGCCAGAAGCTTCCCCCAGGTCTGACAGAGCCAGAGACTGAGTCAATCAGAAATGGTTGGTAACACCTTTGCGAAAACATATTAAAGAAGGACAAAAAAAGTTACTGTGCAGATGTAATTGGGGCCAGAGAAGAGTGGAGTGAGAACATGTGAGAGGAACATCTCTGCAGACACCAAGGTCAGTGGAGAAAGAGAGAGAGAAAGTACTCCAGGTACCAGCGCTGAGATTCCGCTATAGACCATGGTACAGACCATGATGAAGCAGCTGTGTCCCTGCAGCCAGTGGAGGTCCATGGGGATACAGAGATCCACTTGCACCCCACTGAGATCCACAGGGATGCAGCGATCCACCTGCAGCCCGTGGAATAGCCTACACTGGAGTAGCCGCATGCCTGAGAGGAGGCTGTGATGCTGTGGGAGGCCTGTGCTGGAGCAGGGTCCTGGCAGGGACCCGTGTAGAGAAGAGCTCACGCTGGAGCAGGTTTCCTGGTGGAACTTGTGAACCTGTGGGGGACCCATGTTGGAGCAGGCTGTGCTTAAAGGACTGCACCCTGTGAAGGAGTGACCCATGTTGCAGCAAAGAACTGTTGCCCATGGGATAGACTCACATTGGAGAAGTTCACAGAGAACTGTCTCCTGTGGGAGCGACTCCACGCCGAAGCAGAAGGACTCCTCTCCTGTGGGAGAAAGAGCGTGTCATGAACTGACCATAACCCCATTCCCTGTCTCCTTGTGGTGCTGGGGAAGGAGGTAGAGCTGGGAAGGAGGGCGGGGTGGGGGAAATGTGTTCTTAAGATTTATTTTACTTCTCATTATCCTACTCTGATCTTGTTAGCAATAAATTCAGTTAGTATCTCCAAGTTGACTCTGTTTTGCCTGTGACAGTAGTCGATGAGTGATCTCTCTCTGTCCTTAGCTCAACTCACAAACCCTTCGTTATATTTTCTTTCTCTTGCCTACTTGTGGAGGGGAGTAACAGAGTGGCTTTGGTGGGCATTTATATCCAGTCAGGGTCAACCCACCAAAGATGCAATCACATGTGGCTTGAAAGACTGGCAACATTTTTTTTGGTAACTGCATGATCATATTCATTTTACCCAGTGTAGACTTGTCTACATCAGATGAATCCCCCACACACATCCCAATGTTGCTTATCATCGCCTCTGACTCTGAAAGTGCCGTAGCTTAGGTGTAAACGTGGCTAGCCCAAATGTGGATACCGACAATGTAGAGAGATATGTCATGGAGAAAATAAGTCCTACCTTCTTTGCCTCTGGAGTTAAATTATGTATTTACAAAAAGAACCATTGATTATGTTACTGTAGAGAGAGACAGAAGTTTGATACTGA
Source organism: Corvus moneduloides (assembly GCF_009650955.1). Classification (NCBI taxonomy): domain Eukaryota; kingdom Metazoa; phylum Chordata; class Aves; order Passeriformes; family Corvidae; genus Corvus; species Corvus moneduloides. Next base: position 79,507,764 of record NC_045477.1, read on the forward strand.
GTTCCGTGACTGCCTGATGGAAGGCAGTTTATGCAAAACCTCTGTGATGACCAGCAGCTGATTTTTCTGTCACTGTAAATGGCAAGGAACAGTTTTCTGTGACTTTGACTTTCAGAAGGTATCTGTAATTATATTCTAGAGAAATACTTGTTACTTTGGGGATAAAAAGAGGCAAAACGTGAATAAGTTTTAGTGTAATTCCTGAGTCTTTTGCATCTCTTTCAGTTTTGAACAGTGTACGAAATTATTTACTTAGTATCTGCTAAAATACTGCGGGTAGGTAGAATGAAAAAAGAACGATAAATTTCTACATGAATTTGCATCTGTATTTCTATCACAATCTTGATCTGAAAATCACATATCCAGAGCCACATCCTAAATGCAAATTATATATGCTCTAACTGTACTCCTGTATGAAATGTGTCAAAACTAATGGGCTGTAGGCATAGTGCAGTTTTAGAGATATAATTATGGTTCAGGACTTGTAATTGGAAGCAAAAATCAAACAAACTTGTCAACCTCAAGCCAACCTATCTCAGTATTCAAAAGATGCTTAACAAGGAATTCCATACCTTTAGACTGAGAGATGTTTGAAAAATATTTTTCCAACAAGCAGAGTTTTGAGGCAATAAATTCAGGTACGCTTTTAATTCAGAAAATAAGTTACTTGGATAAGGTAGCAACTGCAGTACTTCCCTTTCCAAAGAGTAAAGGGTTGGGGAAAGAACTGAATATTTATCTGAGGGGGAGTGTTATTAATATTCCATAATTTAGTAAGTCAAAGTTAGTAATTCCTATGTTTATCCATTTGAAAATGATAATTTCTACATGTGTTCCTATAGAGGGCTGATTAACTTACCTCATGTGTTCGCAAGTCTTATTTCATTAAAATGAATCCATTCAAATGTCACTCTGTGTTGAAGCAGAGATTTGATTTAAAAGCTACATATGCTAACAGTATTCAGGTTTTCAGCAGTAAAAATATGTTAGCAAAAAGAATATTTGTGCTTTGAAATGTTCTTCTGTAACAAGAGTATTTTTTGGCTTTTTTTTGGTTTTGTTTGAATTTTGTTTAAATAAGTGAAAGTATTTCATAGACAATATTTACACAAAAAGAGCTGAAGACAGGGATGATATCAGTATCACAAGGAAACAGCTGAATATAGTTAATGCAGCAACATCACCTTGAGTTTGGGAGGCTGTATTCAGGGGACAGCAGGGTATGAGGAAATCTGAACCGTGACTATAAGTAATTGTTTAGAAAGAATAAGGAGTATGGTAGGTAAACAGATACTCAGCTTTATTCTCCTGTGTCCCTGGGAGTTGATGTAGTGGAACAGAGTACTCTTCTGGGATCAAGGAGAGATGACATGGCCATCATCAGTAAGATGAGATGCAGCTGACTCAAGAAATTCACTTTGCAAATAAATCAGTCTTCCAGGCTAAGAAAATAATTTTACAAATGCTCTGTCACTGCAAGAACACAATGTTCCTGCCTCATCTGCGGGTATGATCAAACTCTTTGATGGGCAGTAAGCTCGTTTAGCTCTGCTGACTGATAAACAGGGAGTACCAGCTTTAGGAGGCCCAAGTGACGAAAAAGAGCAAAGAATGGTTTTGGGTGCCCCATTCCTGGCAGTGTTCAAGGCCAGGTTGGATGGGGCTTTGAGCAACCTGCTCTAGTGGAACGTGTCGCTGCCTATGGCTGGGGGATTTGAACTAGATCTTTAAGATCTCTTCCAACCTAAACCACTCAATGATTCTATGAAGGAAACAAGAAATAAAAGATGAATAAGTTTTTGTTTAGAATTAGGTATATTATGGTTTTATTACTTCCTGGCTAGGTTCTGCTTTGGAATATTCCTCTACACACTTTTGAAAAACACGCCAACCAAAAGGGAGAAAATTTGAATTGCAGTTGAGTGGTGCCAGAACACCAGTTCATGGCTAAATGACTCTCTATTTTATTTAATTTTACTGTTTTTCTTTTATTGGGATGGAGTTAGAAGGAACTACCTTAACTTTACATGCCAGGAAAAAGTACTGTTAAAAACTAATAATAACTGTATAGTCTCTTGCTTACGTTTCCCCAGTTTCAGAGTAATGGGAGATGACAACTGGAAAATGACTGTTTAGAGGTGACCTTAAAAGGCTGAGGTGATTATAGACCTGTTAGTTTGACTTCAGTACTGGAAGAGAAGTTATAAAAATATGTGTAATTATTGTAGAGAATTATTCATATTTTGTTTACAGAAGATCCCAGAAGGTAGATTTATAAAGGTGTCAAATATACTTGGTTTTCAATAAGAAAACTTTTCTCAGTCCTTTTCAGGTTTCCTAGGTGTATAACTATTAAAGGATAGGAGACTAGAGTTGGGAGTAAACAGTCAGTTTCTCCAAAGTAGATGAAATTGGTGCTCTTTAACTTTTCTATAAATTACCAAAATAATAAAGAAAAAAACGTAGCAGAAGGCAGATCAAGCTGATTAAGTTGTTGATCCTTTCTAATGAAGGGTGATATAATTAAAATAAGCCTAATTAATCTATATTTTAGTTATAGCAGTATGTAGTAATAAGAATGTAGGTACACAATGATGATCTATAGATTAGATATTACTTTTCAGGAAAGAGTTTATTAGAGGACAGTTATTAAATCTCACTTCTCAACAGCTGTAAAAAAGACAAAACTTACGGGATTTTTAATAATGGCCAGTCAAAAAGAAGCATCATTATACTAGTGTCCAAACAAATGTTTTGCCTTCATCTTTAAAATTCCATTCAATTCTGCTCATATAAAAATAAAAATAAAAATAACCAAAAAACCCCCAAATAAACAAACAAATAACCTAAAGAGCTTGTAAGTGTGCAAAGGTTCTTGGAAAAAGATCGTCAGAAGTACAGACTTCCACGGAACCAGAATTATTAAATAGAGTAAGAATATTCAACATTGAAAGGAAATGATTGATTCAGGTCCAAGGAGATGCTGGAGATCTCTGTAATATATGGAGAAAATAGCCAGGTCATGGTCAGTGGGTCACCATGTTTTATTGTACAAGGGAAAATTATTGACTTTCAATTAAATTGTTGGGCATGAATTTGGAGAGAAACACAAGTACGTTTCTCACAGCTGGAAAAGTGTTGACGAAAAGCATTGCTGTAGTTTCCCCTGCTCTTATCCTTCTCTAGGTATCTGCTATTTGCTCTAATGGCCTAAGGCTCTTAAGGTTAAGTAGCTCATGGACTGGCTCCTGTCCATTTTTGCACTAGTCCTTCCAGAGCAGATTGGCTAAGTCTCCTCTCAGCCCTGTTTGGTGCTGCTGCGGCCCTAGCACACAATTCTTGTTTTGTCTTTGATGAATTTCATTAAGTTTATGATGGTCCTTTTCTCCATCTCTTTTTCCGAATAGTAGCTCTGACCTCAAGCAATCAGATGTTCCCCCACCTGTCTTTTGTTAATGTACCAGTGGTTTGTTCTGAACTATCATTCACATTACTGACAGAGGTTCATTAATTCGTTAGGTTGATTCATTAGCCTCAGAACCAACTCTTGAGAAATAGTATCCCAAATTGGTTGCCTGTTAGACTTTGAACTATTAGCCTTGATTCTTATTTGCACAGCCAGTTTTTCATCCACCCTGTAATTCACACATCCAGCCCATCTTCCCCCAGTATGGCTACAAGGAGACTTTGTCAAAAGCTCTACTAAAATAAAAGAAATGTCTTCCAGTGCTTCCTCCACACCAGCTCTATGATACACAGAGGCTGTTAGCTCCTCACAGAAGGCAGTCAGGTTGGTCCAGTGCTGTTTGCTCTTTGTAGATCTGTGATGGCTGTTCACAGTCACCTGTTGTCCTTAATGTGCTTGGAAATGGATCTGTGCGGACTTGTTCAATAAGCTTCACAAGTCTTTCCAATTTTCAGATTAAACATTAACCAAATTAAAAATCCTCTTCTAAAAATTTGTCCTTCATCCAGGTAGTACTGCTCCAGACTTATTCTAGTTTGCACTTTTTTTTTTTTTTTTTTTTTTTGGTAAATGATGAATTATGCATAGAGTATTCTAGATAAAGTTTAATAATCTTCCTTACAAAGTTGCACTGCACTAATTTTTTCCTTCAATTCTGCAAATACAGTGTGACACATAATTTATGAATGTTGTAGCCTTCCTTATGCTGGCCTTTTTCTGTTATCCTCTCTTCCACAAGTAAACCTATTTCTGTCATACCTTTTGCTATTCCTCTCAGTAACATTATTTCCTAATTGTGTTACCTTTTTTCCTAATTCTATTATTCCTGAAGATTTACGTCTCACTCTATGGTATTCATATCTTCCTGTCTTGTTTCTTGAAAAACATTCTTTAGTGTGTTTCTGCCCTTTGTGCCAAAATCACTAGTTAAAATATTCCTAAGGAACATATGAGTAAGTTCCTTCCAGCAAAATATGTTGCTGTTCTCCGTTGAACTGGTTTGTAACCACCTCAATTACTGTAGTAATAAATGTTAAACATTTTTATATAAACTAACAACTTTTTAAGTGTTATCATACCTAATGCAGGGGAAGTCTGAAAAAACACATCCATATTTTCTAAAATACATTAATATTTTCTAAATAATTTATTTTCTAGTTATAAAGCCAGTCTGGCATCTGTGCTTAGCCCATACATTTTATAATCTTGGAAGCATTCTTTTAAAATATTATTTCTTTCAAAAATTACTCTAAAACATACATTTTTTTAACATTCATCCTCAAGTCATATACATCCTTATAAGTCTTTTTTTCTCTTTCTCATAGGTTTTATGATGTCTAGTCATATGAAACACTGTGCAAGATGCTGATATTTCTTGCTAGACAAGTGAGACCATCACAAAAAACAAGTAGAGAATTACAGTTTCTTCCTGCAAAAAAATAGGGATTGGATAGGAGAAATCACTGGGGCAGCTTGTCCTGCTGAGAATCGGCAAAAGTAGGCAAATCTGCTCACAGTCAACAGACAAGTCAGATGTGCTGAGGACACTTGGCTTGTTTTCACTTGCCTTGAGAGACTGAGAACTACCCTAACTTCTCTGAACCTGCATGATGGATGCACCTATTTGTCAGACCCCAGAAGAGATTTAGGGGATGGGGAGAGTGTCTATGAGTGTCAAACTTGTCTTATTGATGCCTGCTAAGTAGCGCAGTAGTGTGTTGTGGTTGTAGCTACACAGATGCTGGGTACAAACTGTGGCTCTACCCTGTACCAAGGTAGTACTGGTATAACTGCCCTCACAGGACAGGTAGGGGTCACAGGGGTGAAGAGAGGTGCTATATTGCAGATCTCAGGTCTCTAGGGATGCCTGGGATATCACACTGAAGATCAACACCTGAAAATTAACAGGAGCTTGATCTATACTTACCAAACTATCTATGTTACTTGGCATCCCGTGGCTGTAGTAGCAAGAAAACAATAGTGCAGGTATACCAGCAATAGCATTTTGTCCTTAATTAGTTCAGGGTGAGTTTCACCATTTAATTCAGAGGCTAAGACACATCATGATTTTGAAGAACTCACCTGGCTTTCAATATTTACATTTTTATTTTCTGGAATTATTAATCAAGAATAACATATAAATGACAATAAATAGAAAATATTTTGGGAATTGCCTTGACTGCACTTCCCCGATGTCATTTTCACATATAAGGAAATCCTGAAAATCAATCAAAACATTTCCCTGTGGCTAAAACAGTATTATCTTGCTATCCTTTCTGACAAAATATCGGCTTATCACATTTACATTCAAACAGTGTTCAGATCAGTGATGTGGAAGTAAAAGTAACAGGGTTATTGGGTTCTTTTATAATTGTGTGAAAGGAGCAATCACTTTATGAACAGCAAGTTCTTAGGTCAGGGAGCATTCGGAGACAAGCCATAAAATAAAGAGCAATATGGTGAGGATTTCAGTAAAATAGTAGAATCAGCACTTCCTACTCTATGTAACTGGAAAAGGATGAGGCCTGCCTTGGGAACTAATACTTCTTAAGAGTATTTGGGCAGAGAACCAAGAGGAAAATGCATTTCAGAAAGAAAAAGACAGGTCAGTAGGATAGGTAATCACGGCAAGCCATCCTAAAGCACCTAAATACAGGATTTTACATTGAGCATGAATGAGACTTTCAAGTCCTTGTGGCTGAAACCAGAAATCAGTAGTGTATTTATCAGATTAGCAGTGAAACAGAAGCTTGAAGTTTAGAGATTTACTTACTCTACAATGCAGAATTGAATTTATGTAAGCAACCTAACTGGTTAAATGGAAGTGTTTTTATAAAATTACTGACTTTGATATTCAGTTAGATCAGCATGGGCTTTGCAAGATGTAACAGGAAGATATATGGCTTCAAAGATGTGTCCATCCCTGAACAATGCATGCAGAGTTCAGAAAATCTAATTTTTCAGTGTGTTCCTTCTTCATTTCATTATGTAGTTTCTTTATTTGAAATTTCTTATAAAGAGCAATCGATTAGAATAGTCTAAGTGTAAATGCAGATTACTGCCCCTTCATCACTTTCTTCCTCAAGCTGTTTTCAACTTTAATCCAAGATTATAAGTGCTTTCATAATAAGCGGCAAACATAGCTCTTTAGGCATACTTTAGGGATTTTTTCCTCAAAAGTAACCTCATTTCCAAGTTCAAACACATATGAAGAGCTGTTGGAACAGAAATCTATGTTCATGCTGATGAAAATCTTACTGTAGTAGCAGTAAGTGCTCTTACAATACATAAATAGCAAAGGCAACACCTGAAAACTGCTAATATTAGAAGGAGTGATAATCGAGGAACAAGATGATATTAGAATATTTATTTCCTTTTAAGAGATATTTGACATTACTTTTGGCCCCCTAATGGTCTTAGATGTTAATTAATTTTGACATCAAGACTCACTTTGGCTCTTACATGTTAGTCTTTTTAAAGAGATTATGTTTTGTTTGTCTTTTTTCATATGCCTATAAGCAGCATAGACAAGAAGAAATCCAAGCATTTCCAGTCTAAATCCATCCTTGGATGCCAAGCATGTTAACTTTCATACCTTTCTGTCAATTAACAAGTCTCAGTCTCCCTAATCTGTTGCTCATTTCTTTTTAGAAAGGGAGTCCAATGTGATTGTGGAAGTACATGTTTTTGCTGTTTTGGTACAGAATATTTACCCCACCATTGAAAAACCAGGCATTTTTAATACAAGATTTTTTAGACATTCAGTTTGTATTAATTTATCTTAAAACCACATTATTTTCTTCTACAACAAAGTCATAACAGTCCTTCAATCTGCTACCAATAGTTCTATTTTCAGAGAGAGACTCAGAAAAATCTTGAATGCTACATATCCTCCAAAGCACCCTGTTACCTCCTTAATACCTCAAACTGCATTTTACCTTATGCCCTAGTAAGTTACCAGACTGTGATGTAATTTCTCATTTGGAAGAGAGGAAGGGAAAAAGCAGCAGCCAACACTGAAAATTTCACAGCATCTATAATTTTGCTTCTGCATGAAGGTGCAGTTTTGCTTGTCACTGAAAGTGATCGTATAACCATAGCTGTCATGAAAAATTAGAAATAAATAGGCATATCTGTCTTCAGCTGGTCTTCAGAGTTGAAAGACTCACTCTAAATTACTAGTGATGTTTTTAAATGTTATTATCGAGTTTTGATTTTAGAATTTTCACTCTGTTTCTTTAAATTCACATCCAAAGATAATAAAAAATAATGCAAGCAGAGTTTCTTTTTTAAATAAGTTCTTATGGGTTCATTTAATTCTCTTAGGATAGTAATTTTCATACTGAAGTATATAATCTATTTTCATTTTATGCAACTTAGTGTCCATCTTACTCAAATCTAAACATTGTTCCTTTGATTTCACTCTTTTGTGTAAATCTGCAAAAGCGCAGGCAGACGCTAACACACAGCTGTATCAAATACATGTAGTAGATAATGAGGAAACTTAAATTTCTTATGGTTTTCTCTCAGAAATGGTGCAGGCATTGCACTCTTTGTTTTTTCTACAAGTAACCAAACAAGAAGGGTGAGCAAGTACCTGGAAATTTTCAAGTCAGGTACTGACTCTAATGTTGAAATAGATAATTATCCTGGGATCTTTGTCCCTCTATCCTCACTAAAAGAATACTGTGTATTTTCTAGAGAAATAATCTGAAGGATTGAAATAATTTTTAAGCATGTTATCCTCATATTCACTTTTATTTGTCTCATGACTTATAAAGACTAGCAAGACTTGAACTGTTCTTCATTTTGGGAAAAGTATCAAAAGCTACTAATCCAGATCTTACAAAGGTCTTAAGGGATAAATGTACTTATCTCTCCTGATTTGTATCATAAGTATTCTATAACCTTTCTGCTCAGATGAGCTGTTTTACAGGTTCATCTTTCATTATCCTCCTAAGTAAACCATTAATGAAGTAATTGATTATGAGAGCTTGTACAAACAGTTAAATTTTGAACTTTTTTTGCTACCACTTCAGATGAGCTGTGTATATTATGCTGCTAGAACAGTTGTGAAAAAGAACAGGGCTTAACCCATTTTACCCATTTTATTCAAAAGCAATATAAAAATGAGTTATGTAGCTTTATTGTTAATGTTTCTTTTTCTTTACAATTATTTTAAAGGATATTCAGTAGGCACAGAAATAGCATGCAAAAATATTCATGCGTAAACAGTAGAAAGTAATTTCAGAGCAATATTTTGTACACACCTGTAGGAGAAATAAAGCAATAGTTTCAGCGTGAGAGAAAATTACAAGTATTGCCCATAAACACTTATTTAAACAAAAGCTTTCATTTTCTAAAATTGTCTAAATATTTTCAAATCAGTAGCCTTTTCTCCATAGGATTGCCTCTGTAATATAAACTCTGGTGCAGCATGAATGCTTGAATGCTGTCGTTATTTGTCTTACATAAGATATTTAAAGTATCTTACATGTCTTACATATGTCAAGCTATTCCACAGAAAACAGTTTTAGAAGAGATTGATAGAGAACCAGCCTTTGGCATTAAATTTTCTGCCTGGAATTCATCACACGAAACTTTAGGCAATAAACAGCCATTAAAGATTTCAGCAATAATTTAGTTAAGAGTTAGCTTATCGGAAAGAAATAGAAATAGCATAAGTTAAAGGACTCCATCCTAAAAAGGTCATCAAGAACAGACTGCTGTTGTGGGTGTTGACATTGACAATTAACAATGTTTATACAGCTGAATATAGGCGAGATGTATCCAGAATGGATAATATGAGTATCAGAAGAATTTGGATGAGGTTCCCTCAGGCAGAGGTAAAGAACTGAACTTCTCTTTCATCTGGAGTAAAATCTCTATCAAGTTAAATACTGACAAAGAAGCATCTCTTAAAGCACATACTCGCTTTAGTAATTTAAGGAATGTGAGGGGAGGAGTACCGAGTTTGTGAGCCCAGCAGTGGTTATCCCTGTGCCAGAAACCTGGTTGCTTGCTCCGCTCAGAACACATGCAGTCCCAGTGCTCGGAATGGGAGGCTGTGCAGCTGGAAACACACCTGTGGTGCTTCAGAGCCCTGGGGAGGTGTTAGGCAACATTGCTCTCTGGGTTTTGAGGAGCTTAATTTTCAATTTAGGCATTTCAGAAAATGGCACCCAAACACTTATGTCCCATTTGGGATTTTTGTGTTAATGAACTAAATCTGTTCTAGCTCTTTCCTAAATCAAGTGGACATATTGTTTCTGATTTATTTGGGGTGGGATTCTTGCCATACCTTAGTCAATTCCCAAAGGATGATCATAAGAAACTATATTTTTTAGTCCCTATAAAAAAAGAACTGCTTTTATTTTGGTTTGTATTTTTTGTGGGTTTTGTTTGTTTGGGCATTTTTTGGGGTTTGGGTTGGTTTTTTTGGTGTTTTTTTGTTTGCTTGCTTGGTTGGTTTTTGTTGGTTTTTTTGTTGTTTTGGGGTTTTCGGTTTTTTGGGGGGGTTGTTTATTTGTTTGTTTTGTTGGGGTTTTTTAGGGTTTTTGTTGTGGTTTTTTTTGTTAAGGAAGTACATCCAGAGACTGTGAGTATATTTAAATATGTCTTTAATAAAGAAATATGCAACAGGACAGCTCTTTTCTTTGGCCATTAAAATCAACAATTGTGGTTTAGTCACTGAAATCGTGTTAATGTACTTCCTCTACTGTATACTTCTGTGTACTTTATGCAGTTACCTTTACACTCTGAGTTCAGGAAACCTAATGGGCTAATTTTGGATGGTGCACTTGAATAGTCACTTGAAACTGGAAAAAATCAGCTTAACACTTCTGACTGCATCTCTTACTCTTTAGTCCTCAGTGATGGTTTTGGAGAAGGGTCTTGGGAGGCTGGGAACCATCACTTAACATAGATCCCCTATCTTGAAATTTGCAGAATAGTGTAACAGCCTCATCAATGATCTATATCTTTTCTTCCCTCAAATAATTTCATACTGAATATTCAGAAGGATAGCAACTCTCCAGCTAATCCTGATCTCTGACTTTAATTTCAGTTTCTGTCACCAAGCCAAGGACTATTTTCCTTGGCTACGTTTTCTTTAGTCCTAGACCCTACTAACCAATAACAATAAAAAAATATGTATGGGAATGTGAGTGATAAAGAAAAAAATAGCATACAGAAAACTAATATCTAGTGGAGCAGTTTAGATGTCAATATTTGATGCCATTATCTTCTCTCTCAGATCATTAAACAGCTGATGATACTGAAATGGAGCAAAGAACTGCTTTGACAGTATTTTGTCTGTAACTATTATGTTTCCCTTCCTAGACCATTTGCAGAAGCATTGGATGGAGTTCTTTCTTGCCCCAAGGAAAATTTCCTTTGCAATTTAACAAATAGTTATTAAATGCCCAACAATTTTGAAACTTTCTGGATATTTATGGGCTGAGTCACTCTACTCAAACCTTTACAAATGTACAGACATTTTAATGAAAGACAGCTAGTGTCTTTTCAATCTTCTAGAGGAGACGGCAAGAAATAAATATTGAATAAAGCATGTGTGTTATAACATTAAACTGGGAAATGTGAAAACACTGAGGTGAAATGTTACCAAAGTAAGAAGAAAGGTAACACTATGCCCAATAACTGTAATAGTACCATAACTAATGGAAACTCAGTCTGTAAAACTGTGATCTAATAAGGACAGGTATAAACTTAATTTCAAATGGGCTTTCAAAAGAGACATGAGATATGCAATATAAAGATATTTAGCAGCCTGTATGTTCAAGAAGGAGGAAGTGCCTGGAAAGAAGAATTATGCCAGTCATTCCAATAAAATGGCAGTACATTTTGGGGTTGGATTTAAAACCAGTGCTGGTATGCAGTTTAGGTATGAAGCAAACTTTTAGAATGTAAGTTTGTGAGGTGAAAAAATTACAGGGTTCCTGACGTATAAACATGGTATTGTCATCTGAATTTCTCAAAGTGTTAGTGGGACCACAATGTTTGTGTCCCATTCTCATGTGTCCTTCTCATTTTCAATGAATGAGTACAACTCCATCAAATTTCACTAATCTCTTTTCTCTGTCCCATAGGATGTTGCAGAAAATATCAGCTGGTTTGTTTCTGAGAGCCTAATGCAAGTTACAGGTGATGCACTTTTCTTTTAGCCTAATGCAAGTTAGAGGTGATGCACTCTTCTAAGGCCTTATGAATGTTCCAAAATGATGATATAAGCAAGAAATAAAATAATAATAAACTGACCTACTAGATAAAATTTGCAATAGACAAAATTCCTTCCCAAAGTCAAAATAAGGAACTAAGATGATAAAAGTGCAGGTCCTCGCTTTAGAGCTGTTGAGGTGAAGAGATAAATATCAGAACAGTCCCCCCCTCAAAAAACCCCAGCCTCCTAGAAAGAAACTTCAAAGGTTCATGTTCCCCATTTTAATCTGACAGAGTCCTATACTTACAAAACTGCACATCTAACCTTTTATGATTTCACAGTTTCCACAGACAATCTATTCCTGTATTCAAATGTGTTTACTCTTAGACAATGTTCATATTTCTTAATTCATTTTTCTTGTTGGAGTGTAGTACCATTTTTTTCTTTTCTGATATACTGAGGACATGGAAAGTAGCTTATTTCCTTTCTCTTTACAACTGCTTCTTAATATTGGAGATCATTCTTATATTCCAGTTTCAGTCACTTTTCTTCTATGAACAATAAATCTGGTTGTTTCTGTAGGTTATGATTATTAGACATCTGGTTGCTACCCTATAGGATCTCTCTAATTGGCTAATTTTTTTTGAAATGCAAGGCCGAAAAGTAGACTCAGAAGAGAGAACAGGCTTTGCCAATCCAGAATGATTATTCCATGTGGCTTGCAAAAATATTTCTCTTTGTATGTCTCAGTATGATAGCTTTTTACCAGTCAGCTGGCATTGACTGCTTACTGTCACCTGAGAATTCATTATATGCCTTAGATTTTTCCTTTCACAGCTGCCAGCCTGCCACTTGTTTCCCACCTAGTATTTTTGTGACTGTTTATTTTGCCTCACTGAAGAACATTGTATAGTTTTGGGGTTTTTTTCCATAATGAAATCCATCCTGTTTCATTCAGACCACTTTGCCAATGCTTTGGTCTTGTTTTCTAAACCATTTTTTCATTTTGATGCCTGTGAATTCAATAGATATATTCTCTGCTCTATCACTAAGTTGTCAATGAAGTATGAAGACTATTGATGTAGTGCTGTATCTATATCTGTTGATTGTCATACACCTTCCAGTCCTGCAATGAACTATTGATAACTGCTCGCTGAGTGCAGTTCTGAAACTGATATTGCATAGGTCTTAGAATAGCTCTGTCTGTAACATTGTTTGCTTATCAAAATGTCTCCTGAAGCAATGTCAAAAGTATTTTTTAAGTCAGTGTATTTTCTGCTGCTTTGTTTTTCATAAGGTCTTATTCTTAGAAGGAAAATTGAGTTGGATTTGTTCTTGATGAATATATGTTGGCTGCTGTTCATCTTTGTGTTATCTTTCAAGTTTCTAAAATTCTTAATTTCTCCCAGTATTTTTTCAGGTACTGAACATAAGTTGAGTAGTCAGTTTATAATTCCTTGTCTCTTCCCTTTGCCACTTTCTAGAGATAAAAGTTGTGCTTGACCTTTTTAAATCTTCTGAAATGTCATCGTCCTCTCAAAATTCTGAAAGATAACTGCAAATGCTTCTGACATCGTTGTAGTCAGTGTTTCATGTACTCTAAGGCAAATTTCCTGAGATTCAGTTGATTTGGCAACATCTAATTAAACCAGATATTCCCTCCTTGGTTTTCTCTGTTCTCGCCTGATTACTTGTCTCTCTGTTAAAAATGTTAGCTGCCTGATACCTGCCTGGTAAATGCAGTAACCCCTTCTGATTTCTCCAGTACCCGTAAGATAGTCTGGAGCTTAGGAAATCAATACAGACTGATCTTCAGTGTTCTTGTATCTTCTTAATCCAAATCTGAACCCCTGCTTACAGATGCTTTTAATGCTCTGATAGGACTAATCTCTCTCCAGAGAGCCATCAAAAAATCTTCTAAAAGCAGGCAGAAACTTCCTCAAGGTCCCTGATAAAATGTTGTTGGTTTCATTTTGTTGATATTTTTTGATGTTGTTACTGGGTTTTTGGGGGATTTTTGTTTTGCGGTTTTTTGGTTTTTTTTTTTTTTTTTACTGAAGTTCAGTCAGAGAAACAAAGCCTGCCTCTAAATTTCTAAATTGACGTTAAAGGTAGGATCCAGACTGTGATTCAAATGCCTCCTTGTAGGGACTCAATACACCTGCCTAACATAAATGCTCAGGTTTTTCTGATACATGCTACAAAATCCAGAACACCCTCTTAACACAGGACTTTGGTCTTTGAGTGTCAGTTCTGTTCAGGCATCTGGTGCCAGCTGAAATGTCCTACAACATCCGGCTTGTCTTCAGCTGCGAATTCAAGTCACATGCATCCTGTATATCTTCTCTCTTATTTGATAACTCATGCAGATATCCCAGGTATGCCAAGATGTCTTAGATGCAGCCTGGCACCTATATTTAGGCAGCTGATTTCCTCCCATACACACAGACACACCCCTATAGCCTGTAAATTAGGTGTCTGATGTATAACTTCAATCCCACTCCAGATTTCATAACAATAGAATGGAAATAATCCTACTTCTCATGAAAAGTGCTTGCATGCCTTTTCTTCAGAAACTGTTTTATGATTGTATATATTTGATTATTTTCCTGTATTCTTCAGTACTAGGGAAATTAAATAAGAACACACCTCCCCCAGGCTGTTTCTGAAACTTAATCTTCTTGCCGCTCTTTTGTGTACTGAAGTAATAATCCTCTATTTGTGATGCCTAAACTGGTTGCTGTGGAAATAATTACACTGTTACAAACTTGATTAAGAGTTCAGGTAGAGAAGCAGCTGGAGAAACAAGAAAATTATTGGAAATAAATATTCTACCTTAGCATTAATATCATTGGTAAGGAATACAGTATTAAAGAGCAATTGTTTCTAAAAAGGAAGTTTTCTTCCAAATCTCTCCAAGATGTGAAAGTCTTTTTTCAGCAGTTGTCAAATTGTTTTCCCCCCTTAATTTTACGTATCTTTAGTTAGATAAAAAGAAACAAAACAGAGAATATATATAATACAATGAACAAGAGTATTTCTAATATATATTCTGAAGTGGAAGAAAAAAAATCCCTGAGCTGCGGTTGCTGCTGGCATGAATTATTTCTCTCCTCTTGCTGCAGATTAAAACATCCAAAAGTATTTTTCTCTTAATCCCTTTTCTCAGGTTAGTGACTTTTTTTTTTTGAGAAAGCATATGGTTTTCTTCATGTGTGATAAGCCTAAAATTAACACGAAAAATTAAAAAAAAAAAAAGAAATGAAGTAAAACTAGAACACTTGAATAGAAGACCGCAATAGGGAAAGAATTTTCTTAATTAGCATCCCAAAAGCACTTCTTACTTTAGGTTAAAATGAGTAATGTTGCTCATTTATCATCATATGTAAATAATATTGACAGGCCTATCTCTTGTATGCTGAGAGCACCACTAAACACTCAGTCACAGAGGTTTACACTAAAACACTTTGACAGCTTGCAGACATTTTAACCCAGAGACAAGTATCTCTGTGTGACCACTAATGATTCTGATGCATGGAAAAGCAGCAATTGAGCCGAAACAGTAAGAGAAGTAGATAAAGCTACTAAATTAAAACTAGTAATCAGATCCTTGAAAGCATCTCTTACAGTTTCTCTGTAGTAGGTGCACACATTAATTGCGAAGCCTGAGATCCAGACTCCCAAGTGCATATGACTTATTTGTACTTAAAAAGTAAATCATGTTGATGTTCTGTGCATTACTTTGGCTAAATGGGTAAGTCAAGAGGAGATGAAGTCTGAGGTTTTGTTTGATCAGGTGAGCTTAGCAAACAAATGTTACAAGAATTAAAGCTTTCAGTAACAGTCTTTAACACTTAACTGAACTGGCTGATCAAGTGTAATTAACGTATCTCGTGTCATGGGTGGAATCCAGCTTTCAATTCACTGCATCCTTCATCTGTAAAGGAATATTACTTTTGCTGTTTGAGAAAGAACCATATTCAGCACTCCACTGAACAGCTAAGGAACCTGTTCCCAACATGGGGGAATTTACATTGCAGTCAGGTTAACTTGTTCCTGTTTCCTTGTTCCTTTCAGTTGTCAGTATCTTTGCTCCTCTGTACTTCTGTTAGTCTCCCGCTTCTATGTCAGTACAGCTTCAGCTCCAGCTGTAGGAGATGCTTTGCAGACATGCACAAAGAATGAGTCCCAGGGATCTGAGAATACAAAGACAAAGCAAAACGTGGAGGCTGGAAAGACAGAATCTAAAAAATCTGGGAGAAAGGGGCTGTTACGAATCATCTGCGTTTCATCTGTGCAAATTTATATTCTGGACCAGGCATTAAAGGCAAACTTCCAAAAATGATAGCAGTTTAAGCTGTGCTAGACACCCTCCCCTGTTGCTGGCCACAGCACAAGGCTATATTTCTAGTCTTCGAGTCTGTGTAGCAGCACCTAATCACTATAAATCTGCATCTTTCAGACTGAACTGGCTTAAAATATCTCTCCCAGTTTCTGTATAAATTACAAGTTTGGAAGATTTATTTAAGAGGAACAAACCTTAGCATTCCTACCAATGCATACGGGCAATGTAAAATTGTACTCATGGAGCAATAGTGACCAATCTCCTTTCCTCAAATTTCAGCAGATTTCTTTCATGAAATCTGTCTGTAATTGACCAAGGAAACTAAAATGTGGAACAAATTTCAGCTCATTGACCACATTGGCAGTAATATTGCCACACCTTTATGAGGAGCATGTTTGGCTGTGGAGCACTTACAGAAAAGTGATAATCTGAGCTCCTTTTGATCTGAAAAGTGTAAAATCCTGAATCTGTAGTAGATCTTGATTTCTCAGTTCCTGGTGCAACGACATGAAATGATTAGGACAAACCTTAACAGATATGAAATTGAATTAAATTTAACTAAATTGAATTTCTGTAGATAAAATAAAATATATTCTTTTTTAAGTTGTACACCAAATTTTATTTCAAGTTTAAGAAATGTTTGGTCTTTGCAGTCAGCTTGTTCATACATGCCTTAATTGCTCCCTTGGGATCTTGTCTGTAATTTGTAATTGCTGGCCCTGGTTGTCAGTGGTGCCTTTTAAATTTGTGACTTCTAGCATTGGCAAGAGAACATTTATCATTAACTTTCCTATCAATGCTTTCATTTTGAGCCTTCTGTTAGTTTTTCTTTTTTCTTTCATTTAATTTTATCAAAGTCAAGATGAAACAAAACAGCTCATCGTTGGTTAGCAAGAATTGCAGTCCAGTAAGAGTAGATTGGTTGAGTGCAATAGCTGTTGCTGAGGACCAGATGTCTACATTATATGCATTTTCAGGGTGTTTGTTTCCCTTGGGTAATGGTTCTGTGGACTGTATTTGACTAAGTTACTTAAGGTAAAGTCTTAAAGTGCATCTTTTCACTTGCTGCATTTTAATTGGAAAGAAATGTAAGTTGTGTCTGCTGTCTGATACATGACATGAACCAAACCATCACAGGTGCAGAGACTGAAATATTCACTTCAAAAATCTCCCTCCTGGTCCAAACTAAAATGCTAAAGTAGCACACCCAAGGAGTAAATACATATAGGACCTCAATGAGGCAAAAATACATGGGAGAAAATGTTCTTTATTTCAGAAGAAAAAAAGTCCCATGATAAAACCACAGCAGCTCCAAAATGTCAGCCTGTGTTCAAGGTGCTGTTCAGCTATGTGTAGAGTCATGCAACGGCACTGAAAAACTTGCTTAACTCAGTACTTGGTGGATGGTGTTTTGATTTGCCTTGAGGATGCTAGGAAATGTTTGCTAGGCACCAGCAGAAAGCCATCTTGCATGCTGTGATCATTAACCAAATCAAGTAGCTAGGGAACTCTGAATCTCCCAGATCTATTGAAACTGAATTCAGGGTACTCAGCTTGAAAGAGAAAAGGACTTTGTGATGTGCTTGACAAAAATGGTACGGTAATGTGACAAGCATGGAACGACCTGTCCGCTGGTTTGATTTGCTGATAATCTGTAATCTGGGTGTTTTCTGAGCAGGAAATTGCATCTGTGTCAATATGCTCTGCAGACAGCTTATTTGTCCAATAACTCCTGAACCCTTATAGAATTTTGGCACCCAAATGAAATGTGCCCATGAGCCAAATACAGAATATCTGCTTTTAAAAGTCACTGCTTGATTTGATGCCTTCTGATTTTTTGCAACATGGGATATGCCTTCCTTAGCAAGTAGTACAGTGCAATGAAATGAATATGTAGAATGAAATGATTCATGCTGATGACCTGATAGCCTACAATATGCATTTGAAGGGATTTTACATCAAGCTAACAGTAGTCTAGTTACATGCACACCTGGTAGTGGCTGACTCATTTTAGGTGAGTATATGAAGTGCATCTTTCAGTTTATTTTCCTTTTAAAGGAATCTATTTGATGTGCACTGAAGCTCCTCTGTAGCATGAACCAAAGAGGATATTTGCTTCAAGTTCTCTCCAGATCAAAACAAAACACTGATGTGGATTCACACTGCTAGTAAGAGTACTCTACTCTTCTCTCTCTGCTATTTGTCATCTTCCAGATCTGCCTCACTATTTCCTCAGTAATCTCTTTTCCTAGCTGAAGAGCCCCAGTTTATCTATTTCCTCCTTGTATGAAAATATTCCATTCCTTTTAACATTTTTGTTACCTTCTTAAGTTTATTGTCTTCTTGGGAACTGAACTGCAAAAGTCAAATCCTTCGCCACTACAAGACCTTTCTAACTGTGCTGCAGCAGGGTTGAACAAGTGAATTGCTCTGCCCCACTTGTGGGACCCTGGAGTCAGTCCCTGGAACTGAAGGTTCATACCGTTCTTGTTCCTTGGTACCTGGTCAGTGTGGAGTAGAAACCTCATTCAAATACAGGGACATAGTCGAAGAGAAGTGGAAGGAGGCAGTCAGGTAACTGACAATTTGCAGGACTTAAGAAATAGCAAAAATGACAAGGGGAAATTCGAGTACATTAAAGGTAAGGGAAATGGAAAAGAGAGAGCAGAGAGGTCTAAAGTCACATATTTCCTTCAGAATGTGGAAGAAAAAACCAATATTGCTCTGCAAAATATCTGTCAAATAGACTTACAAAATAGCATCCTGTTTGCACAATTGGTTCTGTTAGGTTGTGCCTGTGTTCACTTTTTGCTTTGAGGCAGAGCTGAAATTCTGGGCAGAGTTCACAGGTCATCCTCAGGTGTTGCACATCAGAAAGCTGAGTCACAGAGCTGTTTGTATTTTCAGAGAGAAGCAATAAAATCTTCAAAGCATATACCCCCTTCATAAAAGTCTGACTCAGGTGCAAGCCAAATAGAGTCCAGGCTCTCTTGGAGAGTAAGGGTTGTTACCAATGACCAGTCCTTTGGATCAGTAAATTCCCATGTCTCTGGTGCAAGCACTCAGTCCAGGGAACTGGATTCATCTCTTCTGAGGTAAAACTCCTGTACCAGCTATATCATTGCAGGGGCCACAGTGCCATCTGTTTTGATCAGCTGATCCTCTTCTGTTGCTCCAATTTACTTGTTAATGTATGTGTACTCTGCAAAACCAACTGATAATTAGCTTGAACATCCAGTGCATCTAACATTTAGTGCAGAGCTCATTATGGTTTCACAAAGCGTATGTGACATTTGCTTTCCTTTGTTTGTATACAGCAAAAAAAGTGACTTTTAAAAGAGCATTAGACTCCTGTAAACAGGGTCTGGAAAGGCTGGAAAGCCACATGCTCAAATGTTAGGAAATGCCAGCATTATGGCTGCAGAAGTGCCCAGCAGTCACAGCTGCAAGTCAATTAGAGCAATATGACATCTATTAAGTGTTAATGCTCTTAAAACTCAGGTTCTGCATAGCTTTAAGAAAAAATGTAGTCTATAATCTGGATGGTTTTCCGTTCTCTTTAGCAAAGGGCTGTTAGTGTTCTAGCACTTTCAGAGGAACTCTGGTGTCAGGGAGGTGAGCATATATTGTGGCATAGGCATAAACAGATAGCTCTGTGAGTTTTACCTTCTTTGTCAGTGGTAATCTATACCAAATTGCAATCAGAGGATTCTTGAATTACAGCCAAGCTATTGCAGGAGTGAGAATAGCCCAAAATACAAACCAGGTTGTTCTGCTGTGCTGCTGTGATCGTGCCTGCCCTCCCGATGGAGTGGTGCACTAATGCCGTGAGTGCGCTGCTGCTGGGTCATGGTTTGATGTTCTTCTGCCCCCCCAGACACAGACTCCACTGGCACTTCCCATCCTAAGCCTGTCATTTCTGTTTCAGTGAAAAAAACACCTTTTATCATGACTCCCAAAGTTTGTCCATGCTTAAAAATGTGATCTTCCTGTGGCAATTTATATTCTAGCTGAGATGAGGGGAAGAGAAGAGAGAAACAGGCAAGGATCTGATGTTCTCAGATTCTGTTATGTCCTGATATTTTTTCCAGCACTAATATTACCTGAATTGACAGTATCATGTCAAGTTTTCAGTCTCTGTTTACAGACATAATGTGGAATTCTTAATTTTGCCTAGCAGTGGCATGGCAAAGCGAGTCAAGGGTGTTTGGCTTGGAATTCTCCTGTTGCTTGCAGTTTGCAATTTGCACTGATGTTCCCAAGATGGACGTTGCTGTAGTGGACACAAATTGAAAATATACACACACAAATTAATCTAAGTATTATTTGGGTCTAATATTTTTTTGGGGGTAGTAAAATGCACTGTATGAAAGGGCCTTTAATGAGAATTTTTAAACAGGAACGTAATGTTCTTTTTCAGAGAGACACTTCTAAAAAAGATGTTTAAATTAATCTTTTGTTTATGTCATTTTAGAACAGAATTACAAATCATATTATTCTGAATACCTCTGTAAGTCAATTAGAACACATCTGAATATTTTTTGTGTAGAGATGAAATTTCTGTGATCTCATTTTAATTTGCTATAGCAAACTGACTCCTTTTTTTATTTGTTTCTGGTTTGCATAATAGTTACTTCTGCTCAAACTGTTACCATGTTCTAAAGGAGGGTTTGCAGATGGTATAAGCACATTGATTTTTTTCATGACATATAGACTGAATTTTTTCATAATAAGGTAGCTTAAAGATAGCATTTTGGTAAGCACACTCGTGCCAAAATACCAGGGTGTTTTGTTAAGATACAACAATCTCAATTGCCCTGTTATTGTGAATGTTCAGCTATAATCATTAAAAAAAAAAACCAACATATTTTGATTTTGGGTGTTTCTTCCCGTTTTAATCCACTATGTGAACAAGTTCAGCACTCCAGGTTGAAAGGAAATCAGCTTAGTGGGAAAATATGTGTTATATCCATTCCTCTAACAATACATAATCCAAGTGCTGGACAGTATTGTAGCAAGATGCTACAAGAAGTTAACTCTAACAAGAAGTACTTGGTATGACAAGCATTATGCAAATTTTCTTGAACAAGTCTTTTCTATCTTTTGGTTTTGCCTTGATGTATTTCTTTATTTGTTAAAAACTATCTGATGAAAAAACCTCCTGTAACATGAAACTCCCATTTAAAGCACACACTTTTTTAATTACATGCATCTGTTCTTCAGTCTCCTGACAGTTTGACTTTCACATAAATCTCTAGCCATGCCACCCCAGTTTCATCAGTGATGTCAGTCCTAAAGCCCAGCTGCTCTTCTGTCATTTTTGTTGTGTCTTTGCATGTCTCTGCAATGCACTGCTTATGTTCCCAATGAAACACATCAAGAACAGCCATCTGCTTATGCAAACACAACAGGAAAACCTCTCCTGTCTTCTTGTTGCTTGAAGCAATTCTACTACTATGTCTCTGCTTCCTTCTTTGTGCAAAAAGTGAATTGAAAAGGAACAAAATATCCCCAAGTTATTTCCTCAAAGTGTTTTTCAAGCCTGTCCATTCTTGATCCAAAGTTTTCATACTGTGAGTGTGGCCAGTCTGCCTGTCACCAGGACTTGCTCTGCAATTCATTATTCCCCCAAGTGACCCTGTACTATGTGTGATTCTAAATCAATCTCTTCATCTTCACAACAGCTGTATATGCAAAATTTACCAACACACCCCAGTACAGGTGATGTATACCATCCCAGCCATGTCATATTTCTGGGTTGCATTGCTTTTTCTGATACAACCAATACCAATAAAATAAGTCATGTACCTTAATACTGTGGACAAGATCACCTGCATTTATGTTAAAAAAGATTCTGCAGTTCTCTGGACAGTTGAATGAAGAACTTCTATTATCTGAGACTGGAAAACATCCCCAAAAAAGAAAATCAGGACATCAAGTTAGGCCCAACTATATTGCTGTTCTGGAAGAGAATGGTACCCCAGATCTCAGGAGGTAGACCTAATTTTTTTTCAGAAAAGTGGCTATGGGACATCTAAAAAAACTGTACACAGGAAGCAAGAAGTGAGGAAACTTAGATTTGAGGAAGCAGTAGGAGTAGATAGATGTCTTAGAGAAGATCCACAGAGGCACAAGCTTTCCTGCTGCCACAGACTCATCCACAGCCGTCTCCACTTCAGGATATGGAACAGTGCATCCTTAGGGACAGAACCCTTTCCTAATGGACACGTGCTCACTGGCCAAAAGTGGCACATATTTGCTATGAGCTGCTATGAGCAGCGGTATTTGCTGTCACAGCACAAAAATGTCCATGCAACAGAGTTATGTGGAGACCAGAAATCCCTGTCTCAAGGGGGCCTGTGGGCAAGAGCTGCCTTTTTTCCCTATGCCTGGAACAAAAAATCTACTTGTAATAGGCTATCATCTTAGATGGACAGCTCAAGTATTTTGAGGGGCAGGGTATGGCAAAAGAGAAGGGGGTCAATGGGGGGATATGCTAATTTAACCTGATAATAACAAGAAAAGTGATGTGATGAAGGAATTATCTCACTACAAAAAAGACTAAATACAAGCTTCGGCATACAATCAAAGCAAATCTTAGAGTAACGACTGAAATTATTCTTTTAAAAAAAAAGCAGTGAAGTTTCAAATACATTTTTTTTATCTACTTCTCAACATTAATCTTTTTTTCAGTTTATGTTATTTTATGTAATCAATTTTATTACATCTAATTATGTGTTAAGTGTAAGTACAAGTCATCAGAGGAGTAGACCTTTTAATTACAAAATAATTATGAAGTTATTGTGCTGTACAATTACATATTCATCCTCATTAAGGATACCACATGGTGTATGCATAAGCAAAATTTCTTTTGAAGTTCAGTATTTTCATAATTTCAAAATGTCAAGAATAATTAGTTGAAATTATATTTTTCATTGCCTTACATATACAGAATGCTTACAAAATCTAGACATGAAATGGTAAAGACGAGTTTCATTTTGGTTTCCTACCATGCAAAAAAACCCTTGATACAGGAGTCAGAATCTTTTTCCTTTTTAAACTCTTGGGTTTATGTAATTATTTTCAAAATGTCTTTCAGGAGGGTCAAGTTTGCAGCAAAATTGCAGCATAGCTAGCACTCAAGATCATGAAATAGTGTACAGCTATTATAGCATTTTATTTAGAAAACGAGTGGCGTGGAGTTTGCAGGACGGAATGGAGTGATGTGTGTCTGGTCTTTCAGCCCTGCTGGGGAAGTGCAGCCATTTGCAGCCGTGCACTGCAGTTCTCAGAGCAGTTATAACCAGTGATGCTTCTCAGCAGCTTCAGAGAGCAGTTCCAAACCAGCCCTCCAGCAGATGGGCTTGCTGACTTGATGGGCGGAAGAGCCCCAAACCCCTGCAGTCAGAGTTAGTTTTGTTCCTACTGGTTACTGTGTTTCAGACCATGCTCATGGTTGACAAAAATTTAACAGCGTTTAGTGTTGATGAATGTCTCCTCCTCTTAATACTTTGTTGCACAGCCTTATTACATCTCCATTGTGATGATCCAAGCAAAATTTTTAGTTAGAGATTTGAAAGGAAATTATTTGGATTGAAATCCCTGTTTTATAATACGTATGAGTTTTGAAATGTGCAGGGTTGTAGCTTTTTTCTAAATGTGGGAGCAGCAGGAAGTTGAAAGTTTGGTGATAATTGCTATCTCAAAAACTTATAATCTAAGTAATAACTTGAAGGGTTTCAACTGTAATACAAATTACCAAAAAAAAAGCTGTAATTAGTAATATTTTTAATTGTTACACTAATTTATCTATGATTAAAATCTCCGTTTTTATTGATAGAAATTTTTGGAATAGTAGCTTTCAGCTATCATTTTAAAAGAACAATTCAGTACAAACTTCAAGGAGTAGTCTCATTCTTTGACTCTTTCAGAGGGAGTCTGGCATATTGTTTGGCATATTATGCAAAGAGATAAATCCCCTCATTAAGGAAAATAAACCAAATTATCATATTCCTATTTCTCTGTATACCAATACTAACTTTTCATATAGGACCCATGGCAGGAACATTATCATTTGCAGATATCAAGAGACGAGTTAGTAACAAATTGTAGATCACTGGAAATTAAGAAATTCTTGGCTTCTTAATGCATGCTTATGTGAATGAGATGCCTAAAAATGATCAAAGTATTACTGTGGCTGGACAACTGTATTTCCAGTTTTGTGTGGCAAAGAATGAGAAATTAAAGATTCACAAATGCCAAAGGTTCACTGCAAGAAGCTGGATAACAATCTGTCCAACACCCAAATGATGATTATGATTATGATTGTTGTTGTTGTCAGACATTTACTTCACTAAAAGTAGGTATGTAGGTCAGTGAAAACTGCATGACAGATTTGATCTAACCTGGGAATCGTTCATGCTGTGCAAAGAGCCCCACCAGAGAAATAAAATGAATGAATGAAGGAAAACTATTATTTCTCTTGTTCAGCTGCCAAATGACAAAATACTGTGTTCCTACATTAAAGCATGATCTCTGATATATTTGATATTCTGTAGAAAATCTACAGATAAAATGGTAAACTCTCAACAAATCTTTTTTCCATTTAAATGGAATCTAGACTACTTGAGGACCTGCCCTGTAGGTTTCTGGTTAACATAGTGCTAATAAGAAGGGGAGAATTTTTGCATAAGATGTTTTTCTCTTGAGGGAAAAGCTATTTTTTTCAGTGATCTCAGAAGGGAAGTTCAAAGTACTATGAAGGAGAGAAAAAGTGAAATCAAATCCTTTAAGTGAAAACAAAACAAAACAAAAGCCGTAACAAAAATCTTCAGAGTAGTTTGCTGGAGCTGCCAGGTGAGAACTATAAAATAAACCAATCATCTGCACTAGTTGTTTTGCACTGCTTGAAAAATACATTATTTGGAGGAAAAAAGCCACAACATACAAAATGACAATAGTGAAAGATACATCTGGTACCTTGGGAAATTATTTTTTCTGTAGAAAAAGTTGAAAATGAAGGATGTATTTTTTTAATTAGCAAACACCTTTTTTGTTCTATTTTATTTGAGGCCCTTTTGAAATTTAAGGTAATTGAATCTTACTGAAAAAACCCCAAGCCTGAAAGCTTCAAATCAGTCATTTGAAAAGTAAGCCCTGTGTCAGTAGTAGGAAACCCGGGTTTTACTCACTTTAACCGGGCCTGCTGGCAGCTACAGCATGGTGAGTTAAAGTGCTTTTATAATTCAAATTTTGCAATTTAAGCTGAATACTAAAATGCTACCAGTAGAATTTTCTTTTGGGTACCAAGGAATGTTTTTGGTAATGAGCAATCAAGCTTTTTAAAATATAAATATTTTTCATATAATTCTGTTTGTCTCTTGAGTAGTTTTGAGTCTCTAATGCTATTACTTAATCTTGATAGTCAAAATTCTGTTACTCGACTTTTGACAGCATTAGTACAGAAAAATGATCAGCAATGAGCTTGAATCCGTCATGGAATTACATTTTGTTCTTTTAGTAATGAATGAAAAGCACATAATAAGCAAGTATTTCTCAATGTGCTTATTATTGCCCTAATTAGACCTAAAAACTTTTAATAGTGGTAATGAGAAATCGATGATATGGTGAACTGATTATCATCTGCAAACAGTGCTTAATGGACCAGTTTTCCGCCTCCTTCTGCTAGAAAACTTACTAATTTCAGGCTGCTTTAAAAACCTTAATGATAGAAGTACCAAAAACTTACATAAGAAATTCTAGTTTAATTAGAGAATATACACATATACATGGTTAAAGACACACAGACTCTCACATATATGTATACATCCATGCACTCCTCAAGAAACGCATATTTCTGTAATCAAAGAGGAATTCAGATTGCATCTATGATATCATCATCATGTGAAGTTGAAGATCATAATAAAAGACTGGATGCAAAGGAAATAGTGCTTGTAATATCCAGACTGGTTTGGATATTGATGAAAGCAAAATCCCCATTGTTCAGAAGACCACTTATTGATTGGACAAGTTAAATGACTGTACAAATCTATTTGGTTTAGTTCAGCTTCCCCAAAGCAAGATGCATGTAGAAAAACTCCCTTGGAGAAATCATAAATAAAGGAAAAACATTTACCTTACAATATCTTAAATCCCTGAAATCCATCTGAGGCACTCAGAATTGAGATTTACTGTACAGTTCAAAGATGCTATAAAGTTTGAACACCATTAGCTCAAGCTCTGCCAAATATCCCCAAAACCTAAGATTCCTCCTCTGCTTGGAAGTATCAGTGTGGCAGACAATGATACTCCATAAAGAAAGACTGGTCATTTGCAATGGAGAATAAATTGCACAGAATAGTATCTTTATTACCTAGAATTTTTAAAAGCCGAAAACACTGTGCAAGATCTCTTTGTAGACCTGTCCAGGGCATGTATGGAGCTCAGGGTGAAAACTAGATGAGAATTTCCTGACTATAAATGAAAACAATAAATCAAGTTGAAGTCTACTGCATTTGTGTCAGTGGAAAATATACACATCAGAGGTGGAGAACAATCCATGTAAAAATCCATGTGAGTCTGCCTGCACATTTCTTTTGGCTTCTCCTTGACCTCTTCATCCCACAAGTGATGTGTCTTTTAAAAACAACAACATTTGCTGTTTAATTAAAACCAGCAAATATGCAATTTTGTGGATTTCTGGAGAGTGGAGATCAGAGTAGAAAGCTTACAACTAAACTTCAGTTGTCCTGTTCCTGGACCAGTGTCCTTTGTTTAAAGCATGAATGAAGCATATTGGAGAAGTATTAGCTGTCTACAGGTCCAACCAACAAATAGGGAGAGGTCTCTTTTGGAGACAGACGCTGATTCTGCAATTTTAAGGATATCAGCACAGATAGTGATTTTATGACAATGCTACTGTTTCATTGTTTTAACTGCTGCTGGATGTTTCTCTGCCATTCATAAAAGGCTGTGTTTATTTTCTTTATTTGTAGCTGTTACTCTGCCTTCTGTGGTTAAAAAAGGTTCTCTGAGTTGATAACTTGCATCCTTCAATACACTGGAAGCAAGAAAGAAAAAGTTGCACATTGTACTTTCTCTTGGATTTAGGGACATGTGCTGGTTTGGGCTGAGGTAGAGTTAATTTAATTCACCACGGCTGGCATGTGACTACATTTCATATTTGTGCTGAACACAATGTTGACAATGTAGAGATATTTTTGTTATTGCTGAACAGGGGTTACACAGAGCCAAAGCCTTTTCTGCTTTTCCCACTGCCACACTGATGTGGAGACTGGGGGTGCTTGGGAGGTTGGGAGGCAATACAGTCAGGACAGGTGACCCAAACTGACCAAAGGGATGTTCCAGACCATTTGGCATCATACATCAGTATGTAATGTGGGGGGGGGCAGGGGGGAGAGGGGAAGAATGAAGAGCGGGAGGCATTTGGAGTGATGGGAGTTTTGTCTTCCCATGTTACGCATGATGGGGCCCTGCTTTCCTGGGCCAAATTGATTCCTTATTTTGCTTTGCTTGCCTGTGTGGCTTTTGTTTTTCCTATTAAACTGCCTTTATCTCAACTCATGAGTTCTCTTGCTTTTACTCTTCCTGTTCTCTCCCCAGTCTCACTGGTGGTGGAGTGAACAAGCAGCTGTGTGGGGCTTAGATGCTGCCTGGGGTTAAACCATGAGTGGAGGTTATTAAAGTATTTCTCTTGATAAAAACTGAGAATTTCAATGCACTAATCTCAATTGATAGGGCAATTATGATGTTCTGGAGAAAAGTATATGTCTCATTGTTTTCAGGAAAACATATTTGCTGATTCATAATGAAATAGAAAATAATCTGAGGGATCTGTTTAAAGTGTAGATGAAGCTTAATATGGTAATTCTACATATATATTCTGCACCCTTATGAGAGACCATGGAGGAAAACATTGCTCAGATGTAGCTCTGAGAAGGCAATTTTCAGTTTGTCCTTTTCTACATGTACTTAGAACTGGGTCAGGAAAAGAAAAAAGTATTTTGCAATTCTGTAATTTTTTGTTTGTTTGTTTCTAATGCCCTCATATGCAACTAATGGCGCTGTTTACTGGTGAGTTCTAGATGCAATACAAAATTGGGCAAAGTGTCAGATAGAGGATTCAACTTCTAAGCCTGTGGAACACTCTCTTTTACCTGAAAAATCAAACCTGAGAGATATAAAAATGTGCTTTCTATATTTATGTGGCATAAAAGGACACTTTTTTCTTAGTTAACTTTCTAAAGACAATGTAGAAGCATGCTTCATAAAGAGGAAATATGATGTTGCAAAGAAAGTATTAAATATGCAGGTTCCCAGAGACTGTTTTTGCAGTAAAAGAAATATTTTATTTCGTAATAACCAGAGCCACTTGACAACATATGTACTAAAATGTGTAAAATCACAGTTTGCTATATTATCCAAAGTACTTTTTTCTCTCATCCAATGGAGATTTTTGTTAAACTCTTTTATCATATATGACATGTCTTGATTTCTTTGTGAATAATAATCTATAATCAGGAACAACACTGTTGCACAATACCTTTGGCTAACATGGATGGGATTTTATTTCTTGGCAGGCAGATGAGAAGGAGATTTTCAAAGGTAACTGATAGCAATATAAAAGTCATTTGAGAATGTGTGTATGGTTTTTAATTTCAAAATATTGTTGCAGTAACCTTAGTACTTCACAAACTTTTTGATGAAAAGTCCTAAATATCCAGAAATTAATTATACAATTAATCATAAATTTTACAAATTTTCTATTAAAAAAAATAGTTCCTCCAGCATTTTTCAGTGTGGCTATAAAGCTCCATCATCAACACTCAAATCAAAGTCCTAATCTATAACACCAGAGAGCCACTGGCTTATGTTGGGATGGTACAAATTTGTTGATAGGAACATTTAATTTTCAATCAAGTGCTATGTGCAGACTGCTCTGCACTGCTCTACCACAGGAAAATCTAATATAAGAAAATACATTTTTAGTTCTATATTTAAACAGTATTGACAGTGAGATGTACTTACAAGCAATGAGGTAGACTTTTAACCTATCATAATACATATTATTTCAAAACAGGGCTTAGAAAGGTAGTTGTACATGGGGCTGTCTTTTTCTGTATAATATTGTCAGTAAACATCTGTAGTTTACTATGTTTTTCTATAAAAGAAGGTGAAGTCATTAAGCTTTTAAAAATAAAATAAAATAAAATACAATAAAATATTTAATGGGAAAAAAATGGCCATGTACCAATAAATTAAAAAATATAAATAATTTTAAATTGTTCTCAAAAGTTGCTTTAAGTTACACTGCAACTCTTATTTTTGATTTTGGTAGTTAGTGCCAATGTACCATTGACTTTAATGGAGGCAAAGTTGGCTTCACATCTGTTAAAAAATGCAAGTTAAATAAATTAAACAATATCAAGAAGAGATCTGACTTGGGAATAGTGTTGTACCAAGCAGAAGAACTTTTCCTGTGGAAAAAAAAAGAAAACCAAGGCAAACCCAAAAACTTTGGGATTTATGTAGTATCAGAGAGGCAACCTGTGAAATGATCTTAACTGACTTATTTAAATTTTTAACTTAACAAAAT
The DNA here is from genome assembly GCF_009650955.1 of Corvus moneduloides. Taxonomy (NCBI): domain Eukaryota; kingdom Metazoa; phylum Chordata; class Aves; order Passeriformes; family Corvidae; genus Corvus; species Corvus moneduloides. The sequence goes on from NC_045477.1 coordinate 79,537,369, forward strand.
AAGTTTAAAAAATTTATTTATAGTGAAACTTAAGCCAGATGAGTGAAGACAAAATATTATTCTCAATTTTTTTACGACTATCTAAATATAATTTCACATGGGTCTCGAGGAGTTTTTTACGTTTCCATTGGATTAGCACACAGTAACTAGCATCTACCTTAAATTTATTTATTTGGGAGGAATGATACTTTAGCATTTTTCCCTTGTGTCTTGCTTTCTTTTCAGCATTTTCAATTATACAATTTATCCTATATTGTCAAATCAGTGAGTACATCCTTCAAGACCAAAACTTAAACATGTCAGTAGAGTGCTATTTATTGCCACAAATACATTTGCCTTATGGTGTTGTCTCTTCGCTTTTTTATCATCTACTGAATAAACAGGTTTTTGGTCCTTACTGTTTCTTTCTGTACTCTTAGATGACGAGCCAGCTACGCACCACTGTGGCTAGGAAATGCCAACAGTGAAATGTACCACTGATAGAACTTTCTGTTCTGCTGAGAATATCCAGGTTTGCATGTGAACAGTTATGAACTGAAAGAAGAACATATCTAGGTTTCTCTCAGCTGCCAGTACTTTGCATTTGTAGAGCAAATTTGCTCACATTAAATTTTGACATTTGTAATTCTGTATTCTTACCATGCCAATGTAAATAAACACATGAACAATCACCTAATTCCTGAGAAAGAGCAAGGTCTCAGAAAATAAATTTACTTATTCCTGTGTAACTCTAACAGCAAGTTTCGACTTTTCTGCTAAGCTTTATATCAGGTTAACACATGTAACTTACAGGGAGAAATACGTGAAATGAAAAGTGTTACGTAACTTTGAGATTTTTTTTTTACAGAATTGGTTGTCAAAATGACAACACAAATGATTTTTTCTCGGTAGTGACTGAGACATAATTTAGTAGTTAGACAGTAACTGGTGATCTAGCAGGATTCCTAATCCAGGAAAGGAACGTCAAGGAAGCTTTGGGAACTTCTTAAACTGTATGGGGTTCCCCAGAGTACTCTTGCACTTCACTTGGGCAGATGTTCTTCTCTTCTTCTAACTAGCAGGAGTTGCATGTGTTTGAGTGTTTGTTGAGAGTGTTCACAGAGAAAAAAATGTACTCAAGTACTTAATGAATTGTATAGGCTCACAAACCATCATGAAATGAAACCATCATCTCCTCAAGTGCTATATATTCAAGCCGAGCGCAATATAAGTTTCTTTCTAGATATGTTTTAAAAGAAGCAGAGCAAACAGTCCCTCATTAGCTTCCTTGTTGATAGCATGTTTTGCATATTTAAATTTCAATTTTAGTATATTTAGATGCTCTTTTTTTTTTCCCTACCATTTCTTTCTTCCTGAATGTTTCTCAAAATCCTCCTGTTAGTGAAGGAATTTGCAGTAAATATGAAGTAAGTAGACTTTATTGTAACGCATTTAAGTGCCTGAAGGAAATTATATTGAAAAATTATGTGGGTTTTATTTTTTATTTTACAATTAAAAATTACTTAAATACCCATTTTAATACACTGCAAACTGAAAATACCTTCAACTTTCTAATTTTTTTTTAAACTAACTTTGGACCAGTATTGGCCTGTACTTTCTTGCACTTCTGTTCTTGACAAAAATGCTTTGATATGAATCTTTGCACTTGGCTCTATGAAGATGCAAGTCCTCATAGATACAAGTTTCTCATTTAAAACTCTGTTTCCAAAAAAACCCCAACTAATCTTTTATCTACACACTTCTGAGATTTACTAAGTCATCCAGATCCTCTAATGTGGAGTGAATACAATACTTTCTTATAAAGGTAGACAATTTGTGAAAACTTCTTTGCAAGTATGATGCACTCTTGTTTCAAGGACAGTAAGATAACACGAAAACAATAAAATAATTTTTAACATCAAAACAAGTTTCTGAATATTTATAAGACACGTAACATGGATAGAGGTGAGCCCAGTAGACAACCACTTTAATAGATAGCTCATTTTAGTCAGATGTAAAAAAGTTGAAAAAGAATTGAAAATGGTCAGATCTCCCTGTTATTTAAAGGTATTGCTTAAAGTGAATTGCAGACCAATCCCAAGTGAATATACAAACTGTTGGATATTTTCTGAAAGAAAAATGGAAACAGCACTGAGTCAGAAAGGCAGCTTTTCTAAGGTGGCATAAGAAGTAAACTGTATATGGAAAGTATTTGTGCAGAAGATGTTTCATAAAGTTGCAGATCTTGAAAACTGGTAAGATAAAAAGGTTTTCAGTCTTTCAGGTCTTCTGGTTTTGAAGTGAGTCCTGCCAATCTTTGCATCTGAAGTCTGTTCTACAGAATTGTACTGAACAGAAGATATAGACCAGAAAACTCTTTTCTTTCTATTTGCGTTAAATATTACTCAGTAAAATAATTTAGTGTACTGAGAAGAAAAATACCTCTTTATTTTCTCTCATCAATCCTTGGTGAAACTTAAAAGCATTTTAATTTAGTTTGTGAGTGAAGCATCCTAGGTAACATTGTTCCCTGAAGGTTTTTGCAACAACGTAACACTGAAACCAGGATAACAGCATGTAAATCTTTTCATCTTAAGACACTGTCCTTACCATGGATTGATTAAAATTCCTGTCTTTATTTTAATTTCTTAGAGGCATAAGATTATGATAATGGAAAAGCATTTTTAGTTTGCAGCAGTACTTAAGTGTATTATTTTTAAATACTGTATGATGAACTGTAGTGTTTTTACCCACAGCTTTTATGAAGACCTAGTTGCTTCAACTGTAATTTAACAGCTCAGTTGCTTGAGGGGTGTGTGGAGACATATTTTTTTTCAAGTGTCTTTCTAAAATTGAGCTTTAATTCATATTTTTAAAGTTTCGGCTTGCTACCCTTAGGTAACTTACAATTTTAAAACACTAATTGTCCTTGAACTTAGCCCATGTAGCAGATTTCTGTGAGACTGAATAGTCAGTTTTGAAGATTGAAGGCATATGGAAGATTGAAGGCATATGTATGTAGGACAATATGAATAAAGAAGACTGTATATGAAGACTTTATAGTATATGTGAGGTTGTATGTATTTGTTTTTGTTATTGTGGTACACTGACAAATACCAATACAGATATAAGTGCAACTTAAGGCACAAGCATCAGTCAGTAAAGTCAAAATATCTGAATGAGATTGTTTAAATGAATTATAGAAATCTGGGATGCTACAGATTACATCTAGAAAAATATCCCCACACTTTTTACTTTTCATTGTTTCAAAAAAAAGGCTAAATTTTGTTTGAGGAGTTATCTGCTAGCTCTTCTTCAATGATTTCACTTCTCTTTTTCACACTCCATATGTCTGGTTTGTCACCCGTATGCAGCTATACAAGCTTGCTGTTATCCTGTTTTGGCTGGGTTTTGGCATGAAAAAAAAATGCTAATTGACATAACCTCTTCAAAGTTGCTGTAGAAGCAAGGGTTCTGTGGAAAAATCCCAGTGTGTTGCATTCACAGCAAAGCTGTGCAACATTGGGCAAAATCTTGAAAGCGTAGCTACCAGCTACAGTGTGTTTTTGGGTGTGGGTGTGGGTGTTACAGAGTGAACCTGCAGGAGGGACAACTGTCGCTTCCTGGAGATCTCCAACCGTAAAAAGCTTCTTTAAGATCCAAACCATTCAGCTTTACACTGGATCATAGTTTCTTAAGAACCAGGTCTGAATCAGGAAGATGTAGAAGACCTGGAGATGTTTTCTGCTTGCCTGCCTGGCTAAACGAGAAAACTGCTAACCAGAGGGGCTGATCTGTACCCCCAAAGTATGTGGCTTAGTCAAGCTCATACTTACATTACCTCTTTTGGAGCAGAAGCTGCCTACTTGATCCCACACTTCATATTCCTTAACCTTCATTCTCCTGTGGTCCTGTACTAGGGTAACGCTGTGGCATAACTGGTGCTTTTTTTCAGGTGACATTATTTCCATTCAAAGTATCTGAAATAATGTGAGGTTTTGTTCTGTCTAAATAATTAGTGTGATTTGCTTTTATATTCTGTTTTAGTTGAGAGCTTATGAAAACTAAAAAAGCAATGATATGGTTCTTTCTGGACAAATGTTACATTATTTATACCCTCATTATTAATACACTTTGAATGTCTCTCTCTTTTCATTTCCCTTTCTTTCAGTCCCCATTTCCTTCTCGTATTTCAAAAGCACTAGATCTTTGTTTGACAATTTAATTACACCATCCAAAATCAAACTGAGGCAATCTAAGGGTTGCAGTCCAATCCTGGGTCACAAATGAGCCTCATAGTTATGGAAACTTATGCATTGAGTAAGTGGATAAGTAAAGAAAGTATGACAAGTTTGACTGCATTTTTGTTTTGAGGATTGTGGGGTCATTCAAGCTTGGAAAAGGGCAATTTAGGCATATCAGAACTGAAGATTATATTATCTTGACTCTGTGAAAAAAAATGTTTGAACTTTGTTCAGTTCTGAGCCGCAGAAATAAAGTGCAAAAATGATCATGCCATGCTACAGGAACATTTAATAAAGTAAGATGTAGTCACTCAGGGATGTCATGATTCCGTTGTATTTCTTTGATCCATCCCACTTTCACGAGTGTGGATGTCGTTCCCTGTAGTACTTCTACTTTTATCTAATTAATCTGTTCTGATGATACAGCCCCTTGTAAAGGAAATTCTGCAACATTCAGAGACCTGATTTGCTCATAAAATAACTGACACAATTTCAGTTTGATCATTTTGTATTTTGAGTGTATCTTGTCAAACAAGTCTTAGATGCCGTCTCGACTCTGAATGATGCATCAAATTAGCATTAAATCACTGCCTGCTGCTTCTCTTTGCAGTCTGTACTCACAGATCTGCAGCTTGACATGAAGTATGCAGCATCTACCTTTAAAAACGCAGGGAGCTCAGTTCATATCTTCACTCTGGAATTCATTCCTGAAGAGACAGATTGGTTAAAGCTTTAAACCTATTTTTGTATTACTTACTTCATCTTCATAGGTCTAATATATTGTAAATCAACTTAGAATTATTGTGGGACCTTGTAAGATTCTGTCACTAGCATATGTGCCTAATTCTTTATTATTATATGATTACCATTTTTTAAAATCTTTTAAACACAATTTTATGTTAGTAGCAACAATAATAATAGTTTCAGATTGTTATAGGAACTTCAGCAGGAAGCTGATCACACAGGATTTCCAGTTTCTTGCTCTGGAAGTTTGTCTTAAGTATCACTTGAATAAAGATGACAGTGAAGGTACTTAATTTGCTATTTTCTTAGATATCTTAGATATTGATACCTTAAGGTTGTCTCAGCTGAATTTACCATCTGATTATGAGTAAGTAGTCTCACATTTATAGGTTATAATAAGGAAAGGTTGAATCAAGGACTATAATCATTTGATACATGAATCATACTACTTCATTGTGTACCAAATGCAACTTTAAGCCAGCATGTTTGATTCATTTTAGATCCTGTTTGTTCAAATCACGAGTGTGGAGCTCATGATCATCCCCAAATCGTCCTGTATTTTTGGAGCTGTATAAAAGGAAAATAAATAATTCATTAATCAATAACTGATCAGTAATAATTCAGTTATAAATTTAAACCCCAAATATCAATAAAAAATATGTTCTCCAGCAGCTTGTCCTAATGAATTTTAATGCTGACAGTTTTTATGGATGAGGGACTTCAGGTGTGTAAGTCATCACAGAGTTTGGTGGTACTTTCAGATGTAGAAGTAATTGCTGAATTTATCACTGTCATCATCATCATCATCATGATCATCATTTAAGAGTTTATGTTGGATGTTGTGGGTAACTTTCATTTTTTAGGAAGTAATGTTATCTTGTGGTAGTTACTTTATGAGTTGTCAGATAACAGTGAATTATTAAATGACAGCAAGGGGTAGCCTAGATGGCTGTTTTGTGACTTGTTTTTAATTAGCTTTTGTGTAGTTTTAGAACTTGGTCTGAGACTATCCAGCATTAATATTTTATGATAACCTCATTAAGATAGAATTTAACTTTTGTATTGTGTTTGCATGGCCAGGTTTTGGTAGCAGGGATGCTACAGGGGTGGCTTCTGTGAGAAGCTGCCAGAAGCTTCTCCCATGTCTGGCAGACCCAATGCCAGCTGGCTCCAGGACAGATGTGCCACTGGCCAAGGCTGGGCCAATCAGGAATGGTGGTAGCACCTCTGTGGTAACATGTTAAGGAAGGAGGAAAAAAGTTACTGTGCAGATGTAATCGGGCCAGAGAAGAGTGGAGTGAGAACATGTGAGAGGAACAGCTCTGCAGACACCAAGGTCAGTGCAGAAGAAGGGGCAGGAGGTGCTCCAGGTGCCAGAGATGAGATTCCCCTGCAGCCCGTGGTACAGACCATGGTGAAGAAGCTGTGTCTCTGCAGCCCATGGAGGTCCAGGGGGATACAGAGATCCACCTCTCACCCGTGGAGGAGACTCACACTGGATGCCTAAAAGATGCCCATGGCTGCCCAAAAGAGGGTTGTGAACCTGTGGGAGGCCTGCACTGGAGCAGGGTCCTGGCAGGGATCTCCGGACCTATCTCGTTGCACTGCTGGGGGAGGAGGTAGAGCTGGGAAGGAGGGAGAGGTTAGGGGAAGGTGGTTTTAAGATATATTTTACTTCTCATTAACCTGCTCTGATTTTGTTAGCAAAAAATTCAGTTAACATCCCCAAGCTGAGTCTGTTTTGCCCATCCTGGCAATCAGTGAGTCCTGTCCTTAACTCATAAACTCTCCCTGTCTGCTTGGGGAGAGGAGTGATAGAGCAGCTTTGGTGTGTGTCTGTCATCCAGCCAGTGTCAACCCACCACAGCTCTTGATACTTTGCAACTATATTGTGAAGAGGGCTAAATCTATTTAAACGTGCCATATTGCTTTTAAAAAGCATTCTGTTCTGTGGAAGGGGATTTAGAATGTTCCTAAAGTGATATTAAAAGAATGCAAGTAGTAATCTGATTCTCCCTTTAGGACATTAATCTTTTAACAGTAGTATCAGCTAAGATTGGCATTGATAATTCAATCACTCAAGTAGTTGAATTTGCATTTGGCAGAAAATGGTTGGAAACATCTGCAACAAGTGCTCAAAACTACTGTTGCAGTTCAGCAACTGCTGTCGCTGAATGGATGTAGAAAATACCCATAAACTTTAAGAGAATATTCACTAAACACAGTACTCATTAGGCAATTTGTGAACTGCACCACATTAATTACACTGCTTAGAAATCGCCTTGAAATAGGGACATTTTTTCTTAGAAAACAGTACACAAGAAAAAATTTTAACAGAATGCTTTGATATTTTCTGTTTAATCAAGATGTGAAAGATTTGCTTTTCCCTTTTTGCACATAGCTTTTAGTGAAGTTAATAGCACCTGCATTATATTGTTCCTCATTATAAACCTATAAATCTCCTTCAGAAACATAAAATGCTGTGAAAGCTGTCAACCGGTAGTATATTGTATTTATTAGGGTCATGAATCCCTAATTTGTAATTTAGAAAAGTGCCAGCTCAGTGAAGAGGTTATTTACTGGCAGGTGTGTATATTTTGTATATGACTTTTTCATAAACCATTCTGACTTGTTTGCTGATGACTTCTTTTGCAGAATGTGATTTGTTGCCTTATCTCATAAACCCTCTGTAAGAAGACCAATCTTGATACTTTTTGTTGCAGAAGCAGCCAAACCACTCCAGTTTTTCTGAGTATGGCTTTCAACAGTTTCACAAGAAGAAAAAAAATTTTTTTTCACTCTGTGCTTTTAATTTCATGCACAGTGTTGTGCAAATGCTCATAATTTGTCCATACCATTTCCACTTTGATTGTGTAAATCACCACCTCAGGGCAAAGTTCCATCTCCTGGTTCTCCTTATTGCTCATGAATCAAACCAGGAAAGAGAGAGGCTTTGCAGGTTGACACTCAAGAATTGTGACACAGTTGTGCAGTAACTTAAAACACATGTAGAAATGACAGTGAGTGGAGATCTTCTTTTAGATGCTTTGCACATTTTACCACATAGCTTTTTTTTTTTTCTCCTTGGTAATTGCAGACATTACCTTTACTTGCCGACAGTTACTCTGGGAAGGCTGGGAAAGAGAATTTAATGCTTTTCCACGTATAGTTTACTAGATGTATCCCTTAACTGAAACTTGTCAGTCATCTTTTATAGCTCCATTTGTGATATACAAGGAAAATAAAATATATATTACTTACTTTTGATAATCAATAAAGACAGTGATAAGGAAAAGGATAATGTGAATTTTATTATGACATTTTCTATTTTAAATAATTGTAAGGACAGTAAAAGTCAATACTATTGCTGAAAATGTCGACTTTATAGACTTTAGGAATTACTAGTAACTAATATTTAAAGAAAAGAGTATTGACTAGAACTATTTTCTTCTTTACAAGGATTTTTACCAAGGTGAAAAAAAGCAAAATATTCCGGGCCCAAGATTTTAGGCATACATTAGTCCAACAGAGCACCAGAAAGTGCTGTAATATACTTACTACTGCTGCTGTTGAGCCCAGGGTTGAAATATAGTTCATAGTTTATAGAAAAAAAAAATCCCAAAATATTATTCTTTCCTAAGTATACATAATTCATATTGGAATTATGTGCATGTTGACTTATCTTTTATTTTACAAATTTATTCTTGCTGTTTGCAGAGATTTCTATAGATAATCACAGTTACTCCCCATTATGGGTGTAAATGAGCACCACTTTTGCTCAGATGGCACTTCTCCATCGGGTCAGAGGGAGCAGCACAACCACAGAGTCCCTTGGCAGGGCCACAGGGCTCTCTCCAAGGAGGAGGAGAGGGGAGGGAGGGAGTAAAGGAAGACACATTCAAACTGTTTCACCCAAGGCACCCAGGGAAGGCAATAGTCCATTCCATAGGGAATGAGAAATGCTTACATTTACACCTTCATAGATAATAATAAAACCCGGAAGCATCATATCTACATCTGCAGTGCTGGCTTGCATGGTTTTATGAATTTTATAGTTGTTTTTTAGCAGTTTTTGGGATAAGGTAAGCAGTTGTTTGAGGTTCATACAGACATGCCCAGAGACTTCCTTACATTTTTGCCTGTCATTACTGTGATACCTTAATTTGGCTCAATCCGTGCAGCAGAGGCCAGGGAATGCTTTATTCTGAGTAGTTTCTAAGAAAAGGAACCAAGACAGGAATGTACTCAAGGTGATCTGAATATAGACAGATGCCTTAGAGTCTTGTTTATACTAAAGGCAGAAAGCACAAATTATTTTGACATACTCTTTGCCAACTTTCTGGCTCAATCTGATCTAGCTCTGCAAAGAGTTTTCTCCACGAGACAAGTACTCACTTTGGATAGTATCTGTCCATGTTATGTCAGCCAAAGTACTCAGAATAAATAGTACCAAAGAGTGCCTAGTATTCTTTATAGGAAATAGCCCATTTAATCATAATGAGGAAGAATTATTAAGCTTCTTCAAGGAAAATATGGTACCTATCAAACCCTGAAGATGATGCTCTTTCAATAAATAATTTTTTTTAAAAAGTCTGGTCATTTTTTCAGGAGGTTTTTTTTTAAATTGTGGCTTGTAAAATAAATGCAAATTAATGGGAGGTTGGTCACTGCTGTAAGCTGCCTGTAAAAAGCTGTGATTGTACTGGGAAATGGGCCCAAAAAAAGGTATATTAAGAAGGTAAAAGTAATTCTCTAAAGGACTGATAGAACAAGTATAGCTTATTACTTTATTCTTCTATGTTTAAATGCTTTGATTAAGTCTATAAAAGTACGCAGAAGCCTTTTAATTTACACAGTCAAAAATGTCCATTCAAAAATGTGATTACATAAGAGAAGACTTCAGACACAGATACAGATTTCCTTTCAAGCTGATCTTTAATTATAAAGGTCAAACCTTAAACATTAAAACATCTGAAGAGCAAGAAACATTCAGTTATTGATTTTGAAGACCCTGACCCTTACCAAGTATCACAGCCCATAGAGGGTGTTGACGAAAGTACAATAATAAAAAAGCTAAAAAGAAATTGTTCAGACTCGTTTTGTGTCTAAATGCAGAAAAAAATCCAAACCAAAACCAAAAGTCCCACATGAGCAAAAAACAAAAAAGCCGCTTCTGTAGGGCTGATGATAGATAGATCTCAAACACTACTGGGAATAGTGGAAAAGCGAAATTGTTGTGGCTAAGCTACTATCCTCTGAAAAGCTTTCTTTTTCCTTTTGGCAGCGATTACTGTGGCTGGATGATATTATGGAAGCATACTTTCTGTTAATTAGAGTGAACTAAATGTTTTTTCAGAGTAAAAGGTGTACTGTTGGAAAATATTGATTAAAAAACCACCATGACACTGTAAGCAGGTTTTTCTATTACACTGCAGGACTGCCTGCATTCCCAAGCTTGTGGCGTCAGCAGTGCAGGACGCACCTGCCCTGCATCCTCCTTCAAGCTGGGAAACCACTTAAAGTCAAGGACGATGTCATGCCTGCTCTGCCAGTACCTCTGAAGTACCCTTCTCTAATTCATTGCTAGAATTACAGAATCATCATGTTGGAAAAGACCATGAAGAGGGACCAACTGATAACTCAGCACTGCCAAGCCCACCACTAAGCCACGTCTCTAAGAGCCACATCCGCACATCTTTTAAATATCCCAGGGATGGCGACTCTAGCATTTCCCTGGGCAGTCTGGAAACACGGTTTGACAACCCTTTCCATGAAGAAATTTTTCCTAATATCCAGTCTAAAGTTACTGTGGCACAACTCGAGGCCATTTCCTCTTGTCCTGTCACTTGTTACCTGGGAGAAGACACCAATCTCCACCTTTTTACACCCTTCCTTCAGGTGGTTGTAGAGAGTCATAAGGTCTCCCCTGAGCTTCTTTTTTTCCAGGCTAAACAACCCCAGCTCCCTCAGCTGCTCCTTACAGGACTTGTGCTCCAGACCCTTCATCAGCGCTGTTGCCCTTCTCTGGACACTCTCCAGCACCTCAATGCCTTTCTTGCAGTGAGGGGCCCAAAACTGAACACAGAACCTGAAGTGAGGTCTCACCAGTGCTGAGTACAGGGAGACAAGCATTGCCTTGGTCCTGCTGGCCACACTGTTACTGATACAGGCCAGGATGCCACTGGCCTTCTTGGCCACCTGGCCACACACTGGCTCATGTTCATCCAACTGTCGACCAGCACCCACAGGTCCTTTTCCAATGGGCAGCTCTTTGGCCACTCTTCCCCCAGCCTGTAGCAATGAGTGAGGTTTTTGGGACCCAAGTGCAGGACCCAGCAGTTGGCCCTGTTGAACCCTCATACCTTTGACCCCAGCCTATCGATCCAGCCTGTCCAGATCCCAGTCCAGAGCAGAGAGATCCTAAAGCCAAGCAAAGCAACAAATCCTTCCAGTCAGGACCTTTGTTTGAATATGGGCTAAGAAATAAGCTGAAGCCCTCACCCAAAATTTTGAGGTCCCACCCTGTCTCTTTTTGCTTCCTTCAACTAGTTTGCTCACAGATTCATTGCCTAAAAGGGGATTTCCCTGTGAAACACGGGTGCAAGCTCCTCTCACCATATGTATCAGTTGCTACCTCCTTTATGTGGAGGGACTTAGCTACAGCCTTTGGATACACATGGAAAGGGACAGAAACTTGAGAACTTGACCTGAACCAGTAGCTAAGAGAACTTCTACCTCCTGTAATGTGGAAACTTTAGAGGTTATCAAAATTGGCAAGCTCTGAGAAAGCACTGGGCCTGTAACAGGAAAAAAAGCATCTAGTCTGTGCTCAGGAACCCTTCAAAACTTTCCAACTTCTGCTGAAGAGTGACAGCACTGTTTTCTGAATGACCTTCAGTCCCACCCCCCCACAGGCAGCTTTAGGCACACACACCAGCTGCCTCCCTCTTCAGAGGATGCCCATGAGTCCAGCTTGTCTCAAAGCTGGGAGGACCTGGACACCCTAGGCCAGGCTCTACAAGTTGTGACAGCTGATTATTGAAACTGAGAATCTGAAAGCAGTAATGAACAGGATTTCAAGAATGTCAGTCCTCGCTGCTGAACCCTGAGATCACTAAGGAAATACAATTTATTGAAAATGTTTCAGAATTTCTTGCATATCCATCAAAAGCTTGCCTATCCTTGGTTTTAATAATACAGGATTTCTGTTTGCATGATATAGTTGACAATATCCACAGAGAAACCTTTTTTTCATATTGATAATTAGAAGATTTGTAGTTCAGGGTATTTTTATACATACTTTAACACATGGGTATTTTCCGTTTGTGAAGTTATATTTGTCTCATAAGTGAATCAAAACAGTCTAAAAGTAGTCAGTCAATAGAAAAAAAAAAATTGCATGAGAGGACTTTCCTCTGGCACATTCTCAGGGGATATCTGTACTCTGCTTCTTCCTCCTGGGTCAGCTGGTATCGCCTGTTACTGAAGAAGAGTCATTTCAGTAGTGTTGATTCATCAGAGTGGGCAGAAAAAGGTCTGAGTTCCTTACTTGCATACAATTTACTGTGGGAAGTCATAGAACATTCTCTTCTGCACCTTTAGGAAAGACCTAAATACTTGTTTCTGTAGTTCTGAGACTCTCTCACCTGAGGAAGATGCCACTTGCAGAAAAAGGCACCCACTAGTGTGGTATCTTCTTCCACTTGGCTGATCAAGAGCAGCTGGGGAAGTTTTTCCGCGACCCCTGGGAGTCAAGGCTCCCCGAGTCACAGCAGAGCATGTCCAACTACAGCCAGTGAGCTATGAGGCTAAGCAATAGATTGATTACCATCAGTGATAAGTCACCTGATAATTCTCAGGTGTTCATACAGTCATCATTTAGGTCGGGAATGAGCTGATTTTCCTTGTTGCTTCATTGCCACACTCCAGTTTGTCACGTTTTTTTCCTGTAGGGTTTTATACCTTCCCATGTCAGTAGTTCTCTTCTTGAATCTCCCACAGTTCTGTCTGTGCTTTGCTTCCAGTATCTTATTTGGATTTAGCGTGGACTTCCTCACATTGTAGCAGCAACTGGATCTGCAGAACCAAGCCCGAGACAAAAAAACTTGGCTCGCAGACCACAGAACTCCTGCATGGGGGTAACAGGACATTATTTTTTGCAGCATTTGGCCTCTCTTGCATTGAGTGATTTCTCTGGGCTTTACACTTGTTGACGTATTCTTAGCATGCTTCTCTGGGGAAAAAAAAAAAAAATGTTTTCCTCCTCCCTTATAAAGTCAAAGATACACAAACTTGGAGAAAGTGCTTAGCTTTTTGCCTTACAACTTGTGTCACAGTAAGGTTAATACTTAGGAGCTGGCAGAGGCATTTTGCTTTTCACAGTGGTTGGTTCCAAACAGAAATTAAAGGACAAGTGCCAGCATTTCTGGCCTTGAAATTTCATGGGTAGACCTTGAGTCAGTATGAGAACATGATTCTCAGATCTTTATAAATTGTAGCCTCCCTTTTTGTACTCCCTTTTTCCTGAAGGAACTAAGAAAGAGATTAGGCTGAAAAATATTTCAATAAAGAGTTTATGGCAGTAGCACCAAAGTCTTACCACTGACGTATCCATTACAGCCTATGAACTTACGACCAACTCAACATTTATCATGTTTGTCTTTGTGAGCTGTTTCTGTGACTGGCATTGCAGGAAAGCATGCTATTATTAATCAGAAGACAGAAATGTAGATTAATCTGTTTAATGGTAGCACAAAAAGGTTTTCTTGGGCTGATTGAAGCCATGTGAATAAGAGGAGAGCATTTTGAGTAATGAGTCTTAAATGACTCTTAAACAGTTGTTAAGTTTCGTATTTCGGAAACATGGATTTTATGCATGACAGTACAGTGATTAGCAAGGGATCTGCGCAGCTTTAAAATACACTTGACAGTGCAACCAAACGGCATGACTCTATCTCATTCAGCTTTAACCTTTGATGTATGTATATTAGTAATGGTATAACTATCTTAAGGACTGGTTTGGGCACTACAGCATACCCAGTTAGTCCCAGGAAACTAAATCCACCACTCTCTCCTACTGCAACATTCAGTGGGTATATCAGAAGTATTTCTGTGGGTGTATGACCTAAGTGGTGTAAATCTGTCTCTGATATGCCATGTGCTGCAATCACATCTTTGGATTTCTGTTTTACTTGAATTGAAGAATGCTGATTAGAATCTTTATAAATACATGAATGTGTACAATCTCATCCTGCAATCTTAATCATAAAATTGTTCTGAGGGTGGATTAAATTTAAAGCCTGCCTTGCATTGTGTTTTATGGTCATGGTACAGCAATGTGCTGCTTGTATTCTACTTCTCACTATAATGCTATATAAGATATTTCTGCTATTATAGTAGGGGACATAATAAACAGCAAAAATCAATTGAGGGGGAGGGGACGTTGGCTGCTTGTTCCCAGGTGGGAGCATGCTTTGAAATCAGAAAATTGCAGCCATGTAGCCAGGGAGATGATGAAACTATCAGTTCTGAATCACAGCCTTGCCGTTTGCTTTCCACAAGGCACTGAGCATAAAGCCAGTAATACACTCTCCAAGAGGTAACTAAAGATTCTTCTCACAAACTGTGCTATCAAAAAACAATTTGTCTGACTGTGTATGCTTGGAAAATAAAATGATCCTGAGCATTGGAGTAGTGGTACTGCTTCTAGTAGTTTAGTTAGGAATACTCGAGGGACTTCAGTTCTTTCTTTAGCATCTGTTATAGTCCTAGTCTGAACAAGTTTGCCTTGGCCTTGGCTTCGGTAACTTATTACTGAAATCTTCCCAAGGACAACAGGGTCAGGGCTTCTTGTAAATGAATGTTCCCTGTGGGACCTGTAATGAAGAGACTGTTAACTAATTATCAGTCCGTTTGGAATGCATTCATTTTTTAATTGACCTCAAAGAATTCAAGGAACAAAAGGAATCTGAGCAAAAATGATTTGAGTCGAGGCAAACAAATGAGTCAGTTTCTTTCTTGGGGTAGTTGCACAGATTTATTGGAGTCCACCAGACACAAAAGGTTTTCAGGTTCAATATTCCTTTGATTAAAATTAGGAGAGCTATGTCTGATGGCACGATCTGTGTGTTACAGACAGGTTTCCCTCCCTTCCTCCAGCTGTCATTTTCTGTGCAAATATTGCTCCTGTCATTGCTTGTCAGGCCAATATTACAATGGAATTAATTTAAAACATCATCTGTTTCCTTTTAGTTTGAGTAGGAAAGTTCAATCTGTGACTTGAATGTCAGGTGCAGTTTTGCAGGGCTGTTATACCCCACAGAGATGATAATTACAAAGTCAGAAGGAGCCTTAGGACTTTTGGGTTAGAGAACAGGGTTTTGTCCAACAAAATGATATTTTAATTTTCACTATTTGAATATTGCCTGAAATGCTAAAACTCATGTTTCTAATTTATTTTTAACTGCTAAATAAGTTAATGGAGAAAACATGATAATGGTGCTTGGGCTTTTTTTAAAATTAAAGATGATTGTTAGTCAAATTCTTCTACAGCATTGTTTTCTCTTAGAAGTTGTGTGACAGAATGGTGTAAGTGTATTGGAGAATAATAGTTTTCTCTAATAGAAAATTAATAATGTGATCATTAAGAGTTTCCCATGCTCCTGATTTCACCAGAGAACTTAAATTGGAAACTTCAAAAACTTCAATGATATTCAGAAATATCATCACTGATACTGAAAATGATCCAAATCTCAGAACAGTGGGCAAGGGTTAAAGTTCAATGAAGTTTTTCTTTTAACTCTATTCATCACGGTTTTTAAATAATCTTTTAAAATAACAGAAAATACAGATAATTGGGTCTAAAATGTTAGTTTAGAAACAAAAGTCAAGTGGTTCCAGTCCTTTATAATTATGAGAGGTAGGAAGTTGTGAAGTACTTTGAAAGGAATGCTGACAGATCATCTGGTCTCAGGCACTGTGGGAAAGGGAGCCCAGATGGGGTTAACTTACACTCTGCCCAGTCAAATCTTGAAAACCCCCAGCAATGAGGCATCCACCATGTCCCTGGGGAGGTTGTTCCAGTGACTGATTGTTCTCACTTTAAGAAATTTCTTCCTTATGCCGAGATGAAACTTCTACTCGTCCAGTTTGTATTTTTTGCCCCTTTTCTTGTCCATGTGGCTCCTTGTGAAGAGAGAGCCTTCATCCTCTTTGTACCTGCCCTTTAAGTACTGTAATATTGTGATTGGTTCCCTCCTGAGCCTTGTCTTTTTCCAGGGGAAAAAACCTGACTCTCTCAATTTTTTCTTACATGGCATGTTCTCCAGTCTTTTGAGCATCGTCATGATGCTCCTTTGGACCCTCTCCACTCTGTCTGAAGCTTCCTTGAATTGTGGGGACCAGAATGGAGCACAGTGCTGCAGGTGCAGCCTGATAAGCACAGAGTATAGTGGGATGATCATGTCTGTACCTCTGCTAGTAATGCCCCTGGGAATGCAACCCATATCAGATTTAGTTCTGCTGCTTCAGGGTACTGTTGACTCATGTTGGCTTGGTGTCCACCAGGAGCCCCCATCCTTTTCAGCAAGGCAGCTCCCCAGCCACACAGGGGTCAACATGTACTGGGCTCTTTGGCTATTCTGTTCCAGGTGCAGGACTTGATACTTGTCTTTGTTAAAGTTCATACTGTTAATAAATTCCACTCCTTTCTCCACAAGTGGCTGAATATGAGTAGGTCTGAAGCAAGTATTTCTAATTTTAAAGAGCACAGCAAATGACAAAGCCAAATCACATTAACCTAACCTGCAAGATGAAGAATGCAGAGCTATCTTCCCTTCTTTTAGGCTCTGTTGATGTATACAAGGTAATCAAGTTTGAATGCACATCTTTAATTTACCCCTCGTATTAATTAATTTTTATTCATTGCTGGATTTGTGAAGCAGGGTGGTGACTGTGTTTCTATTTTCCCCAGTCATACAGTTAGCCCTATCATTCTGTGAACAGAACAATACCAGGGTTTTAAATTTGTGATTGGGATAGAAACTATAAAATTTTGACTGCCTGAGAAAGAATTGCTTCCAAAATTGCTAAACTTGCAACATGGCCCATAAAAAATTCTGCCTGATGTTAAATATGTTATGTGATAATATTTCCATTTCTAATAATGTAACCAATGCTTGCATCAGGTATTCAGGAAATCTGGCGGTTAAATTGTTACGGGTAATGTTATATTCCGTAGGGTTTTCCGATCCTTTACACTGTATCTCCTGCAGGTAGTTACCATGCTCAGATCAGTTCAGGCATTTTGATACACAGTAAAAGCATTTTTTCAGCTTGAGAGCTGTAAGTTGTGATTTTTTAAAGACTTCTGAGTTTTGTAGCATGTTTTAAGGACACCAAACAGCAATACATCTGAATATAAAACAAGTGCTTTATAAATTGCTTTATCACACTTCAAAGCAGCATGCTAGCAGGATTGCCAAATTCAACTGCAAAACTTGCCAATTTGGATCATGTGAAGGCAGGTGTGAGATTACAGCTGTAATAAAACTGGAATTGAATACTGGTAGCTGAATTTGTAGTAGGCAATTGATTTGATTTATATAACATAAGCCACATGAGGAGAGATATGTAGGTCAGCATCTTCAGCTGGAAGTGGTGGTTAGAAGAGTTGTGGTAGGTCACTGGGAATATTGAGTTAATACCTGTTCAGCCTGGCAGAATGCTGGTGCAGTGTAACTACACTCATGTCCAACTTGTTTGGGGAGACACCATTTGCAACAAGAAAAAACTAGTCAGTTATAACCAATGCACTTGTGCTGTAAAAATCGTTGCTAAAATTAGCGTAAGAACCTAGACCATATGGAGTTTCCCAGGGCAAGAACTGGTACATTAGTTATGAGCACATTTTGCAAAATACTTGAGGTGTGTAAATACACAAATTAGTGATTAAACTCTTTCTATGGTAATGGAACAATGTTTTACAAAATGCAACTGGTAAATGATCCAATTCAAGAAATCAGAGGAAGCACAATCAAATTAGCCTGAAGAGTTATTTCCAATCCAAACAGCCTGTTAGGTCACAGATTTACACAAAAGAAGAAAAAAAATCCAAAATAAAGCTCACACCCCTTAATTAAAAATATTCAAACCTACAAGAAAACCAAAACAAACCACATAAAAACCCCTAAAAACCAACCAACCAAAAAAACCCCAAAGCCCCTGGTTCGTGTTGAGAAAATAATGGTGTGGGGTTTTTTTTGGTTGGTTTTTTTTTTTTTTTTTTTTTTTTTTTTGTTGTTGTTGTTTTTTTTTTTTTACAAGGAGTGAACTAATGACCTGGCAAATTTACATTAGTTGGAGGTTTGATAAGAACAAGCACAAAATCAGAACCATACTTTTAAAAAGCAAAATGAGATTAAGCATCCAGAAATTACTTTGTTAGAGGGTTTCCATTTGTGATTCCCAGGAAAACGCATGTTATCCAAGTTGTGAGCCCCTGGAAACTGCAGCCAGTCATGGTCCGCATAAACATTACAGGACTTATGAGCTAAAGTTTCTAAAAGCTTCATTTTTACAAAATACATTTGAACATCTTAGGCATCCAAAGACTCCATTGGCATAGACCAATGGAAAATGCTTTTTGTTTTGCTTTATCTGTAGTCTGACCTGATCCTTCAGTGCAGGAAAGAGAAGGAAGCAAGATCTCAAAACAGAATATGAAAAGTAGCACAATATTTCCATTTTTATTTCTTTCTGCAGAAATGCAGGGAGTGTATGGTCAGGGAGGAGAGAAGAACTAGAAATGTGTTTTGAAAAAAAAGTTCATTATTGTACAGCAAAGGTTTTGTGATGATGGTGGGTGGCTAATACAGATGATTAGGAAGACATATTGTTGGGAGAAAAAGGCAATGAGGTAATGTAGAAGTTGTGAGTGTTTCTGATAAATGTGAGTTTCAGGTTTCTGTGGTCAAGAGCCTCATGAATGAAGGAATAACCAGTGAATTAAAAGGAAGAAACTTAATGAAAATACATGTATAAGAAAACAATGCAGTAGGAATCTGAATGAGTTTGTAGCAGGCAAAGTGAGAAATAATTTTTGTAGCGAAGCAAAACTAAAACTCTAAATAAATAAGAGAAAGAAAAAATTACTATTGCTGCAAAAATGACTGTTCAATAGAATTTAATGTGTCATAATACTCAGCATAATACAATGTTTAAAAAAATTTAGACCCATGACTCTTACTTCCTAAGCACAGTGCCTTGATGATTACCATTAGTCCAGTTTACAGCCTGACAGTTCTGAAAAACAAACAGATCCAGGCAGAAAAAAAGAAGAACTTCAGATGAAGAGAGGAAAGAAAACGGAATTTTATAAAAATTCTTGGCTGCAATGGCACAAGAGATCATTATCATAATAGAAAGCATAAACTACCAGTCTGACTGGAACTGGGAAAGTAGGTATTTTCAATAAGGAAAAAACCCTGGATTTATCGAGGAAAGGGGCAGACATTATCTATGGGGTATTTTTTTATTTAATCAAGGACACAGCACTGCTTCTAATGACACAATATTTCAGCTTGTCTTTCTGACATCTAATAAAAACTCACATTACTGTTACTAAAATAACCTTTATTGTTTCTTATTATGATACCTCCCTTACCTGTTGAATAGTTGCAGTTTAATGTGACAGAGATGTAGAGGGTAAGGCAAACATTAGTTTGCCACTATCTTTTATGTTTGACAGCAGCTGGCTCACCAGTCCCTGTATGTGTTGTTTATGGCTTAGATGTGTGACTTTGAGGATGGAGAGGAATTAATTTCTTGTGGTGGGAGGGTGTAGCAGACATGGGAAGCAATCCTTACAATATTTTGATGGTCATGGGATATATTTTTTTCCCAGGTTTATACTAAGTTTTTTATCATGGTGGATTTAGACATGACTGTAGGGACTTGTAGGTAGTACTGCCAAACAGTAACTGATAATAATGAAATGGTCCTTTCTGAAGATATATAGCTGTGAGCTTTTAAAAAGCCTTGAGACTGCTAAAAGAAACCTCATGGCAGTATAGTTCATATATTATGAACTCTTGCAGAAAAAAACAAATTAAGATGGGGGTGAGGAGTCAGGATTTAGGAATGACTAAATTTCAAATTAAAAGACTTCATTCGAGAACCGAAACATAAATTGGAATAAGGTGAGGGCAAACTCAAGACAGTGTTTATTCTAAGCATGTGCAAACCTCTTTTTGATGCTGTCTTCAAAATGATGCAGCAGTTAAATGTATTATACCCCTGGGAAACATAAAACTTAGGGCCTGGTTCTCCTCACTCCATAATAAGAATGGTGAAAAGCAGCCTTAAAGTAGGTATAAATTGCATTTAAGTCTTCTTTATGGCTCAGCAGTGGTAGAAAGGAGCCTCGATATAAATGAGAATCAGGTCCCCAGTATTTATTTAACCCTTGGGCTTTGTATATCATTTTATTTTCACCTTTAAGAGATTTGCAGAGGGATTTTTAATCAGGATTCGGTGTACAGAAAGCTAAATGTTTTCATTGCCTTACAAGTAACTTTAATCATACAGGCAGATCATTCTCTTTATTTCTCAAGAGGAAATGGTAGAATTTTCTGCCTTTGTACAAACCAAGCTAAATGTTTCTGACACCCTCAGTACAGTGTCAATTGGAAATTCACATTTCATGTAATAACAGACCATTTTAATTTCATGAGCTGAAGAATTGGTTTCCACTTGCAAATTGTACTGAAGAAAGCAATATTGTCAGAAGAACTGGCAGAGTGCTTCAAGAGATAAATCTATTGAATTAAATAAGAGGCTTTCATTACCTTTTACATTGCATTTCCGTATAACATAAGCATTAATTAAACTCTTCATTGCTTTCTCCTATTCAACAGAGCACTTGCTCAGTCTGACAAGAAATGCTGCCCCAGAAAACATGTGACACCCAAATAAAATCATTAAAATACTCTTAAGCAGAAGGGAAGGAAAGGGGAGAAGGGAAGAATGTTTTGGTGTGCTTGGGCAAGTTGGACCTGTCTACAGAAATGCATAATTTCTGTTCTTCAGGTTTTGACAGCAAATGCATAATTTCTGGTTTTCAGTTTTTGATAGCTCCAAAGACTTGTAACAGGTAATCTCACTAGGTATTTCTCCAGGCAATTTGAATACAAGCAGAAAACAAGCAATTGTTTTTCAAATTTTAAGTGTATTTTAGTAAATGTGGAAGGCTTCTTCATCATGGGAGAACACTTCCAGTGTGAGACAGTTTTACTTCTTGAAGCATCAAAACAACTCTCCAAAATGTGTGTCCTCTCCCCTGCGAGGAGCCCAACTATAGCAAAGTAGTTGATACAAATTCAAGATGTTCCCTGTCAAGCTCTTTAAATCAAGCCTTGAAGAGCTCCCTGGGTAGCCCACCCAAACTGAAGAGCCATCATGTATATTTGGTTCTTGCACATTTCTATCCATATTGAAATATTTCTAATTCCTTCTTTTCTTGTGATTCCAGGGGAACATTTGAGAATCTGCCCTCGGGAATATACATGCTGCACCTCAGAAATGGAGGACAAGTTAAGCCAACAGAGCAAACTGGAGTTTGAAAACTTAGTGGAGGAGACAAGTCACTTTGTACGCACGACTTTCGTATCCCGGCACAAGAAGTTTGATGGTAGGCTGGGTAAAAATTACTTATTTTCAAGGTTATGGGATTTAAAAGCCAGTTATCCATAATAAATTCCAATGTTCTTTTCTTTACAATTAGATATCACATTTGCAGTTGTCAGTTTGGCTAAGATAAGGGTTAATATACAGCTGGTATGCTTATCAGCCTTGTGAGCATTGCCTTTAATTACAATGACATCAAGAATCACACTGTTAAGTGCCTGCAGGCTTGGCTAATGTTGAAAAAAGAGATGAGATATGCATAGAGAGCTTTATGATATTTGTCTCCTAGTTTCAAATGCAAAATTTAGGTTTGTAATTATGTTCACTGTTGCAAGATGAACTGTGGATCTCCCATGATTTTTGTTATTACAGAGCAGTATTTGTGTAGTCTGCCTTTTTATAGCCTTAAGACTGTTGTTTTTTTCCTGCATGATTTTCTTGTGATATACAGAGGCTCTAAGAGGGCTTCTGGCTTCCAAACACTAAGGCCTCAAGTTCTGCTTGAGAGGGATTATCATACAAACCACTTAAGCAGTATTGAACACATCTTTTGTACCTAGAAGGGACCAGCAAGAACAGTTTGGGGGTTTTATTTCCTTGTGATCAACCTTTATAAGATCTTTGCAAGATCAAGGTTGAGGTGTCACAGTTTGCTAAGTGCTTGTCTTTGATAACGAACATTAAGCTGTTTTTGTGGTTGTGTCCGTATTTTCAAGTCATGGTTTTATCTAAATATGAAATCTGTATCTGTTTGAAAGTGTCACCCTGAGCATTTCTGCGTATGTATAAGTTTAAAAAGGTCTGGCATTAAGAGGTGTAAATCAGCATTGCAGAGAGGAATCCAGAGCTGCCTGCAGGTGAAAAAGCCTGCAAATAGGTGGCCTAAAGCTGGCTAACCCCAGGTAATGGGTCACATGCACACATTTAGGAGAACGGTGGAAATGTCATCTCTGAAGTTGGAAGCTTGTTTCAAAACTCTTAGGTTGCATTTAGAAAGAAGTGAAGATGGCTCTAACTCCTATGGGTAATTCTGTATTACTATCCAATTAAAGAGGTTTTTTTCTAATATTGATTCACTCAATATGACACAGAAGAAAAAATGAATTATAAAAAAAGGGAATGGAAAGTGTGTAATATGAGGATGAGCTGGAGGAAAGTCCCTAGCAGCAGATCAGATGCTAATGTAATTTAGAGAGTGTCCTTGGAAGGTGGGGATGACTGCACTCCTCTGAAATGTGATGACTTCCCTTTTTAATGTGAAATTGGAATTCTTTGTGTAGTGGATTTTAAAAAATTTACTTGTCTTCAAAGGATCTAAAAAAAAAATCCAGAAGCTGTGTGTGGTATTACAAGATGAGTGTGCAAGCAGAACAGACATTTCAAACCATCTATGGCATGTACAGGGTTTTTTTTCTAGAAGGAAGCTGGGGTAGTTGCTGGTGTTCAGTGACCATGCAGCACTCTGAAAACGCTGGGCTCATTGACCACAGAGCTCAGACAGCACTTTGCTAATTCTTTAGCAACTTCAGGCTTTTCTGTATTGCACTGAACTTAAGGACATGATAGGTTTTTCAGTAATCTGAAATTCTGTGTCTTAATACTGATGGTAAGGTATAGCTGGAAGTTACTGATTGGTTGTAAATACTCCACTCTGGGATCTGCCCCACAGAAACTTGGAATAAAAGACTAAGTAGTTTCTTCTATCTTATTATTGATGTTTTAAAGGGAATTTGCAATGTGATATCTTATCAAAGAGCATTTGAACTTCGTGTATGCTTTCAGGATTTCAGTGCTATTCTAAAGCTATTCAAAATTTGTTCATTTGTATGGAAAAACTGCTTCTTTCTAGAAGGGCAAAGACATTAATGGAAAAATATATTCACCTAATAGACCATCAGTGTAAAATCAGCTAGATTTCTTGCAGTTTAAAATAGTGTGATGCTTCTCAATATAATGCAATATAAAGATTGATAGCTAATGTCCGTGTTTTAACTGTTCGAGTATTATCCACTTTGATGTTGTTTTTTTAATTTGGTACTGTGATTGCACAAAGGAATTCTGATACATGATTATGCCATTTAATGCTAGTACACCACAATAACAAAAGAGATACAGCCAATTTTGATGATTTTATGGAAGTTTTGCACAGTACCTGTGTTTATCAAGAGCAGCATATATAAGCAATAAAAGAATAGTTGAATATCTAAGTAATGTTGAGGTAGATATCAGCATTGCTCCCTTGAGGAGTTAATTTAAACTATAGTTGCTGCCAAGCTCTTTTTCATTCAGACATTCATATAATTTTGAAAACTCTTGAAAGGACGTCAAAGGGATATCTTGTAGATTTTACAGGGGGTTGGGTTTTTTTATGCTGTACTAGACAACTTAGGGTAATGCTAAGTTTTGCAACATAAAACTTTTTAGAGGTATGTGAACTCTGTTGAATTTTGATCTGACCTTCATAAGCCTTGTCTTTCTTATTGTTTTCTGCCCCACAACCATACACGTAAGCACAGATAGAATGGTGTTGTGATTTCCATTTTGAGAGGCCATTTGAGATCTGTTTTCCTTTTCAGGATTTTTTCCCAAATTCCTATTCGTGATCTAATCTAAAAGGAAACTCAATCTGCTGTAACTTGAACTTTGTCTCTTTACCCTCTGGTGAGACAAACATTCTTACACAGAATCACAGAATCTGAGAATGGCTTAGATGTAATGGAGGTGTCTTTGTCAAACCTCCTTCTCCAAGCAGGTTCAGCATCCTGGGATAACAGGATGCCCAGGATCATGTGCAGCAGCATTTTTAATATCTCCAGGAGGGAGACTGCAAAGCATCTTTGGGCAACTTGCGCCAGTGTTCGACCATCCTCACAATAATGTGTTTTCTTGTGTTTACATGGAATTCCCTGATTTGTTTTCTTTTGTTTTTCTTAGTTTGTAGCCATTGCTTCTTGTCCTGTCATTGGGCCATACATCCCCCCACTAGATATGTACGCACATTGATGAGATGCCCTGAGCATTTTCTTCTCTGGGCTTTCTCTGCCTCTGCTTCTAGAGTAGATAGTCTAGATAGTCCAATCTCCTCATCATCTTACTGCCCCTTGCGTGGATTGCGCCAGCGTGTCCATATCTCTCTTGTACTCGGGAGTACAGATCTGGACCTAACTCTCCATGTGTAGCCTTATCAATGCTGAGCTGAGGATTCCTTTCCCTCAGCCTGTTGGCAATGTTCCTACATAATTTCTATGTCAGTTTTATATTTCATTTCACCTGAAGTGCAGTACTTCTAAATCTCTACAAGAACTAAATTTCTATAATAACTAAAAGCAATAGAATCTGAAGATGAAATTTGTAACAGAGAACTTTAGAAATTACTAAGCGATTTGGAACCAGCTATGATCAGAAAAAATTATACCTTTCTTTTAACTGACAATCAGTTCTTGCATCCTAAAGCCCTTTATAATCTTTTAGTTCTTATTCATTTGTACTCCACATTTCTAAAGGGCTGCCACTGTGTTGGGACTTTTGACTGCTCCATTCTTCTAGACTCATTTATTCCTCATAGTATATGAGGTTCAGCGATGTCTCAGAACCATAGATCTGACAATGTAATTTTTCATTCAGTTTCCATGTTCTAGACCAGTGGTGTGCATTAGCATAAGTCACTACACAACATAATGCCAGCTGCCAGTTGCTTCTTGGCTGAGCATTATGTGCAGATGTTTACATCTGTAATATGTACATTTGCACGTTTGTCATTGCATTAACATACTGGATGGTCATTTCAAGCAAAATCAGTATTTGGAATTTCACTTATAGGTGCATGAGGATCCATAGAATCTTTTCCTAAGAATCTCACCAAGTAATAAAGCCTTGAAATGAGAAAAGTTTCTATGAGACAACGAGTGCTCAGTTGTCCTAGCAAAGAGTGCAATACCTATTTCAGCAATGGGACACACAAACCCTTCCAAACACTAGGAAAAGGAGTAAAAAGCCTTTCCAGCAGATAGGAAACACACAGGAAGTGAATAATTCCAGCAGATACAAATTTTTCTCTTACCTCAAGGCTTTGTGTAAGACTAACCCATAAAAGCAGACACGTAATGATCAGCTGTTTGCTATTCCTAACAACAGACAAGTAATCATGCTCTGGTTCTTGGACCTCCACTGTATACCTCAAAGCAGCTTAAAATATATTACGCTCCCAGTGTAGCTGTAATAGTATCATCTTATTATCACCAATTCCCTTGCATAGTGACATTGCTGAGCAGCTGTTTCACACACAAGCCAATTTCTTTTAAGTATTGCTCCATCAGCAGCCGAAACCAGCCCCTGCCCGGAAGCTTTTGTCATGAATGTTAATGAGGAGACAAGGAGCTGTTCAGTGACATTTTCTCACTAGTCCTTTGAATAAGAATAGGAAAAAAATATAACAAAGAGTTTTCATTAAAGCTAAATAGATCTGAACCTGATAAAAGACACACTATCTCCTCATTCTCATTAAAAATTACAGTAGCAGTCTTAGCAGTGGTGTTGAAAATGAAGGAATGTCTAAGAATAGCTATCATGAACTTGAATGGATATGGATAGCCTTCAGCAGAATGTGTGAGGCATGATGCCTCTTAAGGAAAATAACCTAAAAAGCCTACGGACCAATCTGCAGCCGCACATTGATTTATCATACAGTGTCATCATTCCCCGTGCTCCTTCTTTTTGCAGTCTAGGAGAACAGTGATCCATACCCATTAGTGCTGCTTATATGTCTTACAGTCATTACCAGCAGTAGTGGTGTAAATTACAGGGCAGAAAAGAAAGTTTCACAGATGATCTCCCAAAATAATACCTGCAAGAATAGCTAACATCCCAGACACGCTATATTCCCTTTTCTTCCACACTTTATGAAAGAACTTGGAGAAAGATAGCAGGTTTGAATCTTTTCTTGATGCTACAGCTAGAGCTAGAGCTGAAAAAAATATGTTTTGTGAAGTTGGTTTCCAACAAAGTAAGAACTTTTCAAGGAGATGAACTATTATAGCCAGGTATAACTGTCTCATTAAACTGTCTCATAAAAAAAAAAGTGTGAAAAGTGAACTAAGGGAGATGCTTGAAGCTGGAATACACTGAAGTTCAGTTGCATGGCCAGTGTAAGTCTCCTGCCCTCTGCTCCCTCTTCCTCCTATTCTTGCTGCCCAGCTTTCCCGCCTGCCTTGAGCTTTAGCTCATGCCTATAGGCTCCCTGACCTCTGTGGATTTCTGCAGAAGACAGGGAATACAGCAACACAGAAGGCCACTTGTACACTGGTGCTGTCGTGGTCAGCAGATGGACTTCCAGCAGAATATTTTTTTTAATGCTTTGCTTTTCATACATCCAAAGCGAAAGGGCTTGGTTTCCACATGAAGATTTTTGGCTTGGTTGTTTGGTTTCTGGAAGCTGGAAGTCATAGAGATCTGCCTTTTCCACAGACCTATTTGGGAGGCAGGGAGCTTTGCTGGAGTGTGGGAAAGTCAAATAGATACGTTATTCTAGTGCTGCCGTGTCTGAGGCAGCACATAGGCTACACCATGCCAAAGCTGGGTGACCAGATATTTGGGGCTTCAGTATTTTGGGCAAGATGGTGATGGTTTGGTTTGTGTTTGGGGTTTTTTTTTACTTTGTTTCCTTTACAAGATTTCAGTGTTGCTTTGCAACATGTTTCATATCAAATGCAAAATCCATTGCAGGACAGGTGGATTTTTAAAATCCACAACTGCTTTGCTGTAACAGTGCTAGCAGGGCCACAGTTTACATATGATTAATCTACTGGTTTAACACACTATGTAAGTTCTGTGTTTGCCAAAATACAGACCTTAGAGCAAATAGAAGCCTTAACAATATGCAGCATCTGTTGACTTATAGCATGTAGAGGCTTGCAAGTCTTCATTGGACATCTGGTACAACTTTCTAAGCATTAAAGAGATTTTTAGTAAGAGATGCCATACCTTAAATTTGACAGGAAACACTAATTTGTAAATAAAATATTCTACACCTAATTGAAATCCTATCAGAGCTGATAATAGCCTAGGAGAAACCTCTATTGCCTGCAAACAATTTTAGGCTCTAATCCTGTAGGATTTGACTTGAGATTACCATTTATCAATTTCACATATAATGTTAAAATTTGTGAACTACATTAAAGCTATTTTTTTTTGTTTGTTTAATTAACCAAAAGAGGAGAGGTGGCAAGCCTACAAAACTTGGATAGGAATGGTTGGCCTAGTAATAAAAACAGTTTCCAGTCAGGGATGCAAATTCCTGTAACCTGGCCAAGTCCAGTACTGAAAGGCTGGAGAATCAGTGTCTTCCGCACACTCCCTGAAGTTGGAAATGCTTTTTGTGCATTTGGATGGGCTCTGCTCTTCCTCAGTTTCATTTGCTAAGTGCAGCTGATCAGAGGAACAGTCATTTTCTAACCAGCTGCATCAAGTTTATGAAACTGCAAAGCAAAGGACAAGGTGCTACCCTGAGTTGGAGTAGGCATCACCCACTCTCAAATATGTCTCGTTGGAAAGCATGTTGTCCAGGTATGGCCACCAAACAGGCTTTGAGAGGGCAGGGATACAGTGTTTTTCCCATGCAACAGAAAGCAGACTTTGCCTTGCTGATGATTAGATGTCCATGATATGGAGTGTTCCTGTAAGTTCATGTTCATGATCTAGTGTGTTCCCTCAGTAGGCAACAGGGAATGAGAGGTGCAGGTCACGTTAGTGTAAAGTTTACACCTCAAATAGGTCCGGACAAATCTTTCCCTGGAGTGCTTATTTCTCTATATGGATTAGAAAGGTTATTTAGTTGTGATATAGATGCCTATACTTTGG
The DNA here is from genome assembly GCF_009650955.1 of Corvus moneduloides. NCBI lineage: Eukaryota > Metazoa > Chordata > Aves > Passeriformes > Corvidae > Corvus > Corvus moneduloides. The sequence goes on from NC_045477.1 coordinate 79,565,874, forward strand.
ACTTACTTATACATTTTTTCAGATAAATGGAACAGAATAAAGGAGTGAAACATCTAAAACACTTTTGAGGCTCTCTTTTGTGCTTTGTTTGCCTCTTTTGCAGAAGATGTCCTCGTTTTTTTTTTTGTAACACAGTATTTTGTAGGGAAAAAGATGTTTAAAATATTGAGGCAGGCAGGCACTACAGAGGTCAGTTATTATCTTATGTTGGTTGAAAAAAACACTATCCTGTTGAATTCAAATGGCATTTAATCTTCAGAGAAGCTCTGAACAGTGTATGTTTTTAATATTTTATGATGAAAATTGTTTTCTAATGTCCAATCCTTAAAAATATCAACCCATAAGTAAAATTACTGATTTACAATTACTAAAACCCCTGCGATTAAAGATGTTTCATATACATATGGAAAAGAATAGAATTAATAATGGACTCAGTCTCAAGTCCATAATATTGATGTCTTCTTGCAATCGTTCATCGGAGACTCTCTTGCCCATACCTGATTCTTACTCTGATGGTAGGTGCTTACCTGACATACAGCAAGGACAAAACCATGCTGTGAGAATCAAAAATAGAGGCTTTATATAAAACCCAAGCTATGAAAAAATGCTATTCATACATATTGTCAGCACTTTGGATAATAGGAACTGCAGCCTTATAATTTCTCATTTGTTGTCCTCAACCCTCATTAAATGCAGAAATACTATATTTTAGATTAATCCCTTGACTGTAATAAACAGGCATTGTTATTTTTTTGCTGACCTTCTTTCCCTAATTCTTTTGCCTGTGTGTCCAAACAACTGGGAAATTAAAAGGAAACTTAGTATGTCATGAAAAGGTTCCTGTAATACTGAAAAATGATTTAATGAATCTCTGTCCCTCTTCCTCTGCTTATCTAAAATACTTTTAGAGTTTATTTTAAATTAAAGTTTCCTTTTTCTTCCTTTTACCTCTGCTCTATGGTTTACCAGAAAAAGATGGAAGTGGATCTTTTTCTGGGAGGAGTATCTGGGAGGACTGACACTTTTTCTGGGAGTATTTCTGGGAGGACAGTCATTTTCTGGGAGGACTGTCACTTTCAGCAGTAAGATGGGGACAGAAGGGAGCTGTATGCCTAAATGCCTATGTTCCATAAGAATACTTTTAGAGAAAACTTAAAAGCAGGCATTTGAAGGTCCACTTGTGCTATACTTAGTGGCAACTATGAAAATTGCACATATAAATCAGAGCTACCAGATATTCAGGAAGAAGAGAGGAAAGATGTGGCACAGAGGTATTGCTTCCCAAGTCTTTCCTACTTGCTTTACATTAGCTCTCATTCTATACCAACAGCTGAGAATAAAACACATGCTGCCTAGACTCCCAGAGTTGCAATCTCTCTTGCCTGTGTGGGTGCCGGTAGAAAGCAGCAGCCATCGTTCTCTGCGTGGGCAGCCCCACTGGGTGCTGGTGAGGGCTGGCAAAACTGGTTAGTGTAACACCAGAGTCACCACCGAGCTGGTGTTAAATGTGGCACCACCGTGAGGTGTGCAGTTTCTGCTGGCCAGGCTGCCACAGGCAAAACAAACACAGATCACCAAGACACAAACCCCATTAGATTATGCATACTGCAGTATTTCTTGCTTGTTTTACTGTGCATGAACATTCAGGTGCTGTTTCTGAAATCTTTGAAGTTAAAACAATGCATGGCACCTGTATTATTGAAATGTTCCAGTTTTTCTAAATACCTTGAAATGCTGAATTTCACTGATTCTCCAGAATGGGTTTTTTGTGGATTATTTTACTGAATATTTCTGATACAGTTCCCACTCATTTACTTCTTAGGATTTTTACATAAATAGGAATCTTTATTTTCAAAGTTATACTGAAATGGTTTTGCTTAATGTGTTTATAGTACATGCATCATGTTTACTCTGGGATATGTATATATTGGTTTTTAAGCTTTATCAGAAATAAAGTCTTTAATTTTCTTCTAGTTGTAAGCCGTATGCATTATGCATTCAGAATGACATAGCACTGAAATGTCAAGTGTTTCAGCAGTGCACACGTCACTTACCTGTCCTTAACAGCAGATATTGCAATGGCAAAGCATAGAGTAGGAGATGGCAAACGGAGGGTGGGGAGGGGGAGAGAGAGAAGTCCAAAAATACTGTCATCAGCTATCTGTTGATCTGTAATCACGTAAAGAACAGTATATGGCTTACAGAAACAATCTGAGAGGGGTAACAATGCAGCTTCTATGGAAGAGTCTTCACACTGGTGGAGAGACAGATGGTAGACACCATTGCTGCTTGAAGTCTGCTTTGAATCTATACCAAGACTTTTAATAAAAAGGAAACCAAACCTGAAGGCCTGAAATATACCTTCTTTAATATATGGCAAGTTTTTAATTTAACATTCCTGGGTATTTAACATTACTGTAAATTGATACTTCTCTTGTGTTATCATGGGAGCATCTAGAAGCCATTCACTCTTCCTAAGTTAGGAAATTCATCAACTCACAGCTAAAAGGCTGTTTTTGCTCTTGAAGAGCTACACTCATAGTGAAGACATTAGACATATGTAAAGCTGGAAGGAAGTGAAAACAACTCATTTCAGAAATGTAGGACATCTTCAGTCAATGAAATCTCAGCAAGATCATGGCCAGGAAAAGGCAACAGCAGGTACTTGTTGAATACTAACATCAGTGAGTGGGTACAACGTATGCAAATTAATTTTTATCCTGATAAGAGCAACTGGTCTGCACAGGTGCTAAAACTGTGCTGAGGAAGTCAGTTCTGTTGTTATCTCCTTTTTCCTTCTTCTGACATTGAAGCAGTTTCACAGGGTGTGCAGTTTAAGGAAGGCATCAATTTATACAAGCTTGTTGTATAAAAGTTGAATCAAAGTTTGGTAGGTGGAAGACGAGGTGATTTCTGCTTGATATGAACTAGTTTTTGGAGCATGCAAAATCTCTTAAAGGGAAAAATGCAGTAAGCTTTCAAAGCATAACAAGAAATGAATGCATTTGAGGGTATGCAGACTAGGAAATCTACTGTTCTCTTAGAGCAATTAGCTATTAAGACAAAGCAAATGTAGACAATCTGGGTTGTTTAATTTTCAAAAGCTGGGAACAGTTTTTGAAGAAAACACCTTGTTTCAATCACCACAAAGCAAGAAGCAAAATTTGACTCTGAAATACTTATTTCATATCAACAAAATATGATACAGATTTGGTTTTGAATTTCAGTAAAATCAGGTATTTTGAAAGATTTCAAATGAATGCTAAAGTTTATTTTCAGCTGAAAAACCCAACATGTTGCAATTAAAAATGAAGAAACAAATTATTACCAAATCTTTTCCAATAGTATATTTTATGGTACAGTGAAGTTCTCTGAATTTGTGAAAAACATCATCACCGCAATTCTAATTTTTACAAGTTGCTGATATAAACACTTGGTCAGCTTTACAAGCAAATCTGAAACACTCCCAAGAAAGCAGTGTTTTTTCAATATCTGCTGTTGTATATATCTCCATAACTTTCCTGGCACTTCTACAAGTAAATAACAAATTAATTTAATCTCTCATTAAATAACTTGCAGGGGAAACCTTGTCTCACCTTCTCAAATGCATAAAGAAGTTTTAGTACAGGCCATGAGCTGAAGATGCTTTTAGGCTCTGAGGAATGGATTCCAGAGCCCCAGACATTTCAGGATCATTTTTGGGCTCTACCCAAACCCAGCTAGCTGGGATCTGCTGCCTAGTGAGCAACAGCAAGTGGAGAGCTACAGCTTTGAAATTACTCTGCTTCTTAGTTCAATGCCCAGAGACATCCTTTTCCTACATGTAGTTGATGTTTGGAATTCAGCTTCCTGTTTTCATACCAAAGCATACGTGATAAGACATTTTAAAAGGCCACTGTGTATATATAAGCATATTGGTATTCAGCTTCTAAAAGTTATTTATTCACACATTGAATTTTAAGTCTAACTAAAGGTATAGAGGCTGAACCATTGTAATTTAATTGTATATAAATGAGAAGTTAAATATCAAGTGATCATTAAGGAAATATAAATTAAGAATTTAATAGATTGGAAATTACCCTACAGCAGAGTTTTCTACCCCTCACATTTTATAGTATCACACTTCTTGAGTAAATATGGTCATATCTTTAATATTTTTATCAGTTTCAATGTCATGTAATCTCCATATGGATGGGATCATTGGATCAGGACCTGTCTGCATACCCTTGTAGAAAACCTTCTTTTTATGCCGAAACAAAATACAATGAAAATAAGAGAGATTTTGGAAAATGAAAGAGAACTGGAAAGAAGCTTCCAAATGGCTCTTCAGCAATGCTCCTTGTGGAAGAAAGGAAGGTACTGAAACATATTTTAAAAGAAACATTAAGATTTTAGCTAAAGATTATTTTTGTGGAAATTAGTTAAATTAGATAGATAGGTAAGCCCGGCTGGGATTAATTAAGAGTTAATAAGAGCCGACTTAAAAAACGCTTTTAAGCTGTAAGTAACTGATTACTTGTCATTCTTATATTTGCTTAGCTGTGTTTATAATGAGAAACAGAAACACTGATAAATAAATAGGTCTAAAGAAATGTAGATAATTACTAATTTTTTCCGTCTGAGAATCTATTCAAAAGTCATGGAGAGAGGAACTAGATGTCCCCAGAGAGTAATTTGTATTGTCAAAAACCAAAGAGGTAGAAAGGTCAAACTGAGGAAGATAGGTTTTACTTCGTCCCACGAGACCATTCCCCAAATAAGGAGACCACCGACCCAATTCAGAGAACATACCACACATGCTTAATGACTTTTAAGCTAATTACCATATGAAGTAGAGAATAGGAGGTATCAGTGCTATAAATATGCATTTTTATTTTGAATATTCATAACTTTTGTAGAGAAATAGACTTTGTATTGGCTTGCACCTTTGCACTGAGTATTAGGGAGCTACCCCGCACAGCTGCCCGGCACTGGAATAAACATACACTTTCTAACTCTAAACTGTTAGAGAGTCTTTGTCCGTCTTAGTTGGGTGTCAATATTAGATCTATACCCATATTTTAGTAAATCAGTACTACTGGTGTCAGGAATCTGAGTGTACCTGAATTCTCTTTTTCTCTATTTTTGCATAGTTCTTTGAAAGGAAAAAAAGCTATTACTGTTTGTTCAAAGTAATAATCAACTAGTTCTAACAGAGCCAGAGAGACAGTACTATACATGCCAGGATAATATCATGCTTAACTGTTCAAAGGAAACCCTAAAAGCATAGTGATTTATTTGGATTTTCTAGCATCTTACATTCCTACATTCTCTTCATTAATGTGACTGGCTTTTTGAACTGCGTTCTTTCATATGCATGGAAATCCACGTCTACATAAAACTAGAGAAGTCCTTGTTCTGTTCTTAGCCCAAGGATAAGTCTCTTTTGGGCCTAAGTATATGCAAGCTTAATACTGGGACTTTGCACGGGGATCAGCTGCATTTTCAGCTAATGCATAAAATAAAATGCAACAAGCCAAAGCAATGTTGTGCCCACCATTTACAAAAAAAGCCCTTTGAAATGAAACTCCTTATCCTCACCTTCACCTGGGCTATGTTTGTGATTTATGTAGCTGTGCTGCTGAGAGATGCATTTTTCTAGCGTGATCTGGTTTTCTACTTACGCATCAGTAAGCTGTGTGCTGAAACTTTATCACTGTTGCAGTGCTGTGCCTAGGAGGAAATGGTTTTGTTCATCTGTTTCTTTAGAGGTGCCTGGAAGAAGAGCGATGCAAAAGAGGAAGGGAAGTTCAGAGGTGAGAAAAGGACAGATGAGAGCCGACTATAATTTTATGGTGGCCTTAGTCCCATGAAAGGATGGGTAAATGTTGAAACCTGAAGGCCCCCTCAGCAAAGGTCTCTCACTGGGCAATCCACAGGGCTTTATTGCCATTGCAGCCTAGGGATTTATTTGTTGAAACTTGCAGGATCTGGTGAATCGTCTAAAGGTATGAACAGGAGTTGCCTGAGGATAGTTTACCAGCAGGGAGTTTTAGTTGTTATGGAATATTATCTAGGACGTACATCTGCCCTCCTCCTGGCACCTGCTTTTCCTCTTCGAGTCAGAAGAGACTTCAGAATGCAAGGAGTATCTGTAATTAGGCCTTCAAATGCACATCTTGAAAGGAAACAATCTTAGCACAGCATAAAGACAATAGCACTTCCCTGGTTTGACTAAAATTTCTCAATGTCTTAATCTCCTTAATTTGCATCTCTAATGACATTTGTTTTTGCAAATTCCCTAAACAGAAACTGTGTTACTATGCAGACTGACAATGCCCTTATTGATAATCTGTATTGTATTTATTTATTTACTGCTTTAAACATACCTAGGAAAGCTATAATCCATATTTAATTTTGGAATAGCAGTGATGTGAGAGGCTTTTTATGTAATCTCTGGAATAAAAACAGATACAACATTAGGTGGAAAAAGGACAGAGAACCAGTGACCATTTCCAGGGATGATCTGTGCATCCTTAGTGCAGAGGTGTAGTTGTGCAAAACAAGGTATCCCTGGACAGGGGATTGGCAGCTCTCAAATTAAGACTCAAGTGCTAATATTGCTTGTGAGTTTGTGCTGTGCTGTTCATTTTACATAAGGAGATAAATATTGATCTTTCATATGTTGTATCATTACTAGACATACAGGTAGCAAGATAATTTTCTGATGGCTACATGCTGCACAGATAAAAGGGATAAACAAGGCATCTTTGTAACAAGTACATTTTTAGATCAAAATATCAGAAGTAATTTAAAATAAAAAACTGCCAATGAAAAAGGAAAAAATTAAAATGATTTCTGCTTGCAAAGATTTATGATACTGCCTGAAGTTACTCATTTGAACCAATGACCTTTGTTTTCCTTGCTTAAAACTTGCGTAGAGTTTTTGAAAATTCTTTTTAAAATCTCCCTTTGCTACTCAGACCTGATATCCTCCCTACTTAAAATTTCCTTCATTAATATGATAAACATGTGTAGTCTGGTTATAGTTAAAACTCCTATTCAAGACTTGTAGATGCTGAAGCTTAGGGTCAGCCACAAGGCCACCTTACAATGATGGTCATGGCATACCACCAGTCAATTTTAAACCAACTAAACTGGCTTAGCTTGTAAAATCAGCAAAAATGTGCCATGGTTCCTTCAGATAAAAGAAAGGGGTGGAAGACATAAAAAGAGAGAGGTGAAAATAGAGTGATCTGTCCACGTAGTATGGCTAGTAACTTGGAGATGAGAACAAAATACTGTCAAGGGAATAACAAATTTAGGAGGTGGAAATCTTGAGAAGGAGACAGTCAATAAGTAGGTGCTTGGCTGTCTGCTTATGTTTAGCTGTGACATAGAAACATAAAAGTACTAATGCAGATTTCAGGCTCCTAGGAAAGGGCCAGGCGCTGCTCTCACCAATCCCTTAGCACTTAGTCTGTTTGAAAGACTTTATTAGACTACCCAGAAAAACAGCACGCTATCAAATTCGCTAATAGACCATCTGCGAACAAGTGCAGCAAGTTCTGCAACAGCTAAAAGGTTTCTTCTCAGCTTCTGTTTGCAAAACATGTGTGAGTTAATGGAGTATCACATTCACATGGTGCTGAGGCATTGATCTGGAGTCTCTTCAGAAAATAGATCTAGGTTTTATCTAGACGTACTGTGCTTTACAATGGTGACAGCCCACATTTTCTAATAAGAGAATAGTGTTATTTGTTACATTTGTTATGTTGCGTGTTACTATGCTGTTCCTTCTTGGAGGGCAGTTCTGTTTCAAATAAGTCCCATTTCTCTTTGATCGCCAGTTTAAGTATCAAGTAAACCAGGACCAGGCCTGCTCAAAGTTTGGAGTAATGCTCCCAGTTTGTGTGACTAGGGGAAAGAAAATAATCTGATTTGTTTCCAAAGAGTTCAGTGTCATTTAGGAAGGAATTTAGAGATAGTTTAGAAATGTCTAGACAGTAGAGCACTTCCAAGGCCACATTCCTCGTGAAAGCATGCTTCTGAGATTAGTCACACAGATAGTAAAGAAACAGAACTATTTCTGATGCTGCTGTAAATCTATCTGTAATATTTTAACTGTTGAGCATAACACGCTTATGGATTGTCAGGATTTCCTGTTAATGCCTTCATCTCTTCTTTGGTGAGATGTGAAGAAAGGTTTAGCCATTACAATTCAGTAGCTAAACAAACGTGGTCTGAAAATTACTATCCGCCACCTATTCACTATCAAAAAAGACAATTATGAATTCTATATCTGTTCTCTGAACAACAGGGCTTCCTTTCAACTCTGCATTTGCTTCAGCCTTTCTGAAATTAGACTCAAAACACTTTGCTGAAAAGAAAATTTGTAGTCAGATTTTGCAGAGTTGTGCTGCATTGTCATGTTTTAACCAAATATGTAATTCTCTATAGTCTTCCTACAGATTATTCACAGAGGGAAGAATATGCAAAAGATCATTTTCCCAGAGTGATGGAAATGGAAATCATAAATGTGTTAATGAGAATGTAAATCACATATCTCTAAATCTTTGAACCACAAGATGCTAACTTTCAAACAGTTTAACCTATCCAGATCTTGACAGTTCTTTTGTATATAAAAGTATCTCAGACACATTTTTCACTCCATTTATTTTCATTCTACTATTTACATTTTCTCTTACATTTTCAAAATAATCTAAATTGAGATTAGTTAATTAAAGTCTTGTAACTTCTCTGTGAAATAAAAAACAATCTTATAATGTTCATATAATTACAGAGGTGATAAAGAAACGGAGGCACCTAAAGGCAATCTGACTTGCCTGATGTCACAAAATTTGGTAGTGACAAAATTGCAAATGAAACAAGGGCTGGTTTTGATCTGCTTTTTCTCAGGCTTTATATATACCCCCACCTTCTTGATGTTAATGCCGTAAAATTTTTAGAGAAAGACATAGTTTTTCTTAATTGTCATTGATCCAAGGTTTTGCTGTAAGCAAACATTCTTTTTATTTTTTCTCATAAGTTTGCTTTTCTTTCATAGGCACTTTTTATTCCTTTTTAGTAAATTCCTTTCAGTTCAGGCTTTTGCTGTGGAAATGTCCAGACCTATACACAATATTCAGTGAGTGCACCATGTTGCCATTAGAGAGGTTTCTCATGTACAATATCCTTTCCTTTGTGAAATGAAACTGATTTTTTTCCATGCTGCAACACTGTGTTACACATTCACATTACATTTACTATGCTCAGGTAATTTTCCCCCTAGTATTCCTGTTGAATTTTTTCTCATTAGTCTTTAATGCATTCACTTGCATTTTCCAGATAGAACCTACTTCACTAGTGACTGTCAATTTTTATTTTCAGTCATTACAGGCCTTTTGTTTTCCCTCTCTGTAAGTTGTTGTAACACCTCCCATTTTGAAATAAACTACAAATTTAATTACTGTGATGCTTAGTCCTTCATCCAGGTGATTATTAGATGATTCATTTGCAAAAAAAAACCAACCCTATTCTTTGCCTGACACAAGCTCTTTGGGATATACTACTAGCATCACTAATAAGGCTGCTGAAATTCTGCCATAACCTCCTCTCATCATTGATCTTTCAAAACAACATTGCTCTCATATCAAATTTCTGTTCTGCAACTTCATGACAGCTTCCCACAGCTGAAGTGGATCATTGAACCCCAGTTATTTATCAAACAAAGCAAGCCTTTTCTTTCAGACCTGTTACCAAATTGCAGTAAGCTTGTGGCCTTCTTAGATTCAGTTCTCATGAAAACATTTAAGATTGTCTGGCACTAAAATTGTTTCCATGAGTACCATTACCACTCTGTTTTCTGGTTATTAAGGTACCTAGTATATCTCTACAGCAGTAAAAGGCCACGCATACTTTATTCCCTCAAACTTTCTCCAAAATGAACAAATAAATATGTTATTTCACTAGGACCACCTGGGTTTTGATTTTAGGCAGTAAATTCTGCCCAAGGCACCAAGACACCTTTCTGTAGTGAGCTAGCTGTAAATTAGGAATATTAAAGTTCAGCATATTTTTCAGCACTTCTTATCTGCTAGGCAGAATGTCCTGACTGTAAGTTCTGTAGGTAAGGACTTCAAATACAGTTTCTCTTTTAGAAATCCTGCTCAGTTGCCAAATGCTTTGTATTTACCATATTTCTATACAGAACTGGAAAACCAATGACATATCTAACAACAGCAAGAAAGAATAGAGAAGGAAAAATCAACCATTTTATCACTCCTCACAAGTGATTCCATAGGCAAAAGCACAGGTGTACCCAGCAAAGCAGTGACCTATGGTCAGAAATGTTTAGGAAAAATAAATACAAACAGAAAGATGGAAAAATACATGTATTCTATGTCTTCAACAGATGAAGATGATAGGAAATTTGTTTGCAGATACTACAAATACACTTAAATGTCTATTCCTTCAACTGACAGCATAAAATATGTGTTATTAGTTTGCTGGGTGGCCTAGCACCTGCCTGTTACAGCACATAGCTCTGAGCTATCCAGCATCTTAAATCCCTGTTCTCAGAGGACTGATAGGAATCAAATGTCATTTTGAGCCTTTTCTCTTAAAATGTATGTGCAGAGAATACAAAGCTAAATGTTCTTCTATTCCTTGTACAGCTTGAAGATGGCTTATTAGTGAAATGATTGATTTATGCTTTGACCTTTACTGTTCAGTAACAGATCTGTTTCTCTTTGCCTCCGAAAGACAGAAATGCATGTCTTAAAAAGTAGCCCTGACACAATTTCAAAACATGCTATTTTAAATGGAAACAGTGCAACCTGGTATTTGAAATGCACCATGAAGAATATCTTAATATAAGTGATGGCATTGACAAAAATACCAACAGTAATTACTTGAATATACCTTTATGTAACCTGGAACCCTGTCCCAGATGCAAATGTATTATGTATAGCTGCATAGTCTTGTAAACATGAACAGATGTTATCATTTTTTCACAGAAAATTGCAGTAAGAAATGCTTTTAGTCAGATAACTGATTAAAACTGGTAACAGTCTCATAACTAATATTTAGAATATTTGAATGACTCTAAAAACACTTTCTGGCCTTATTACTCAGTAGTTTCAAGTTAGTTTTATTTAGTTTTAAGGCTTGATTTTGGAAATAAAAAGACAGTCCCAAAGAATGAGATGTGGAGGTATTTAGGAATTTAGTATTTCTGTTGCTGCTTGTTAATTTGCAAGTATGATCTTCAGAGTCTGTTGCTACCCCTAGAAACAGCACTCTGAAAAAAAAAGAATACAAATCTAGGATGTGGTGAAGTGCAGCAGGTGTTGTCTGTGTCATTTCAACATCAGTTTGGGGTTCAACAGCTTTGCAGGACTGAGATTGTCAGTTTGCAGGTGTTAAATTTAAAAGACTGTGAGGCCAGCTGCATTCAGGCGCTGCGAGTGTTCACGGCAGGCATTCAAGGGCAAATCATGCTTGAGCAATCTGATTGCCTCTACAGCTAAATGACTGGCTCTGCAGATGAGAAAAGAGCTGTGGAGGTAATATACCTTGACTTTGGTAAGGTTTTTGACACTATCTCCCACAGTGTTCTCATTTGATAGCTGAGGAGACCCTGGCTGCCTAATCTGATTGCTACGTGGGAAGAAAATCATCTGGGCCATCAGGCTCAAAGGGCAGTGATCAGTGGCTCAATGCCCAGCAGGCAGCTGCTGAAGAGAGGGTACCCAACACGCTAGGGGACGAGTGCTGGGGCCCTTACTGTTCATCTGCAACCTCGGTGGTGACACAGAACGAACTTTTTACCTGGCACAAAGTTAAGGGAAATGGCTGTCATTAAAACTTTGAACTTCGGTCCAAAGGCTTATCTTGGCAAACCTGTCCATACTTTTCCCAGAAGCAGTTCAAACACTGGCCTATCACTTCCTATTAATCAAGGTATTTATATTGGTTGCTGTTGTTCCCACTTCCTGATGATTCTCTTTCTTCTTTACATGGGACTTAAATATTAAGGGTTAGTGTCAAGATCCAATTCTTAAAATTATTAGAGAGCTGTCTCCTCCCAAATTAAGGTACAAATGAGACCATATACCAAAGTCAATTGTACAGATTTTTATTTAACTGTAAATGTGAGGTAGAAAGATAGGGGGAAAAAAGAGACAAGAACTGTGAGAGAAAGAGAACGACAGAGAAACAGATTAAGTAGAAAAAAAAATCACCACTCCATAAATTCCAACAGCATCTCATTGGTCTTTTTCTAGTCTTCTCAGTGGTTGCAGACTCCCTGGAGGCATGAAGTGGTAGAAGGAGAGTCCAACCAGCACCAGGTCCATAGGGTTTATATTGTGCTGAGAGTAGGTGGAAATGCCCCCATGAGTCTTTGACACCTGCTAAGATGTTGCAGCATAGTTGAGTCAGTCATGGTCCAGTATAGCCCATCAGCTGAGATGTATACCCTCATCCTGGGTGTGAATGTCCCTGTGCTTGCGAGGGGAGTAACCTGGGTGGTTACTGCAAGTAGTTGAATGTTTGAGTAATTAATCACTAGCAGTCCAGTCTCTCACAGTCACCCTTCTGACGCTAGACCTTTTCCATTTAGCTTAGTTCCTTGTGCTCTGTACCTTTGGTTCCTGTCCTTCTCTCTCCCTTTCTCCCTCTCTTTCTCTCTCCCTCTTTCTCTCTTTTTATTTCTGAATGGGGATATCAGCCAGTGTGTGGATGACTTCATCTGAACAAATTGTCTCAACTCCCTTCATAGTCAGTGGGGAGAAATAGGAGCTCTCGGGGTACAGCATATTTCCTAATTAAGAATAGGTTAGATGAATACGTCTCACAAGTGGCTCCTTTTCTCTATTGACTGTACAAGAAATGAAGATGAAGCCTCTCAGATGCATGTCACAGGTATCTAAAGTTAGGTACAGTGATATCACAATGTATCAGAGTTATCACAGCCAGAAAGAATGATATTGCTACTATCCCATGATAATAGAAGCTACTTCTTCTTCATGTTTTAAGGACATGTCATTCCTTCCATGTTTAGAGTCCTCTACCTATATTTCTGTGCTGGCTTTTGTTTCTCCCAATTATTTTTTTTTTTTTTTAAATTTATAGACACAGTGTATGGAGACATTACTCCACTTCTATTTGTGCATATATCAGGAGATTTCAGGCACTGAAATTGCTTCTCACTCTCCCGAAAATGGTCAAAGTATCACAATACTGGGTGTCTCACTGTTGGATTTCCAGATGCAGATTTCACTTAACAGACACGGAATAGATTAAATACTAATTTTCTAGTTATTCTCTTACAGTCTTTTACATTCCAGTTAACGCATTAGCCTCTGTTATGTTGAATACTATCAATGCTCCCCAGTCTGAGAGATATTATAATGTATCTGGCTGGTACAAAATGCTTCTGCTGTGTTGTAAGTGTAACATTATGCAGCCAATGAGATTTTAATGGCTCTTTATCACAGCTGGACTCCAGTAATAAATGCATCAAGACTTCAGACACATTCTCCTTATATGTGACTGAGGACAATGAAGGAACCCAAATACATGGGACATATAATGAGATTATTTTGATCTCTAATAAAATAGCCAATGCTGTAGCATTCTTTTCAAACCCCTCAGATTTAAACTTGGCTCACTTCAGATTTTAATGCACCAGAAAATTGGTATTAGGCTAATTTTATAGATATAGCAGCAAACCTTCAAATTTTTTCTTTCCAGATATTCATGAAATCTCTGATCATTGAGCTTTTTCAATCACAAATGATAATGAAGCCTTCTGCTTTAGAAATGTAAGATCATCAGGTATCAGGTTTCCTAGTCTTTCAGATTTCATTAAAACTATGATTCCAAAGAGGAGAGATTGACCTACACGTTGTTTATTATTGGGTGACTGACTGGTTTTTTTATTTTTATTTTTATTTCAGGCATGTTTTCACCCTTTTAAAATTATCCTTACTGCACAAAATACAGCCCAAGTGATTTGCATGCATGTGTGAGCACAAACTTAAGTCTATTGTGAAGTAATATTGCACAAATATGAACACATTTGTCTTTCACTTTTATTGAAGAGTATGGAATTGAAAAAGTAAAGTTGGAGTAATTCTTGGCCTGCAAGTTATTGCATGTTTTAGATCATTGAAATAAAAGCCATTTTCAGTGACAGTGTAAACAAAGTTAAATGTGAAAGAGCAACTCGTAGATCTTTTCACACTGTGTTTTACAAAACAGCCTGATAAAAGCAGTTTTCTTCTACCTTCTATGAATTTTGTGTAAGCAACACAGTCAGAGAAGATTGCAAGTCACAGGAAATACAAGACAATCTCTCATACAGGAAAATTTCTCATCTTTTTTTGGTAAGCAGTAACAACTTTACCTCTGAGACAACACTATTCTCAACGTCCCATTCCCGTTTAACTCATTGAGATATTAGAACTAAAGGCTACAAGCCTCTCTCTTTTGCATTTGGCTTCTTGATAAAATGCTTGAGTGTGACAGTAGAAGGAATGTAATGCTGTAATGCTGCTGGAGAGTAATGCTGGATGCCGCACTGGAGGTACTTGATCTGTGTCTTTCTCAGGAACAAAGATGCAGGTGTATATTTGGGTTAGCCCCATGTTTTGGTTTTGGATACTCAGGAGGTATCTACATTCATATTGACTTTGATTTTCACTACAGACAAAAATCTCTCTTCACTTAGTCCTTTTTGCAGCATGCATATTTGAATCTGTGTTTATCTCTTCTGTATATTAGTATTGTCTGGATGAATAATTTCTGGGGTTTGTGGTTTGTTTTTAGTTGCTTTTTTTTCATGTACAACTGGTTCTGTAAAATCCACAGAATAAGTCTATTCTACGGTATTTTAATGTTTCTACTTTCAGTCAAATGTGATGCCCCCGAACAGTGCTGGTGGCAAGTATTGCAGAGTTTAAATATTATTGTGGTTTCTCCATCCCATTCTGTCTAGGAAGGGCCCTTGTTCATTGTAAGGGTGGTCTGCACTGTGGAAATGGCAGAACAATCCTGGCTCCAGAACGGACACTGAATATTTTGAAGTCCATATTGTAACTGACAAAATGATAAGTGAGTATTTAATGAGAGGCAAGGTGGTCAGTCAGTGTTTATAACATTGGTTTTATGATTTGAGTTAACCAAGCTTCTGCTTCCTTACCACTTTTAAAGTAGCTGGGGTGCTTTCCATGGCTAATACCCCAGTCTGAAGCCCATTTTCCCTTCCCTTTCTAACTGTTACATATTGTTGTAGGTAGTTTGACTGGAAGTTATTGCTTAAGCACTGTAAGGTGTTCCTCTGCAGCACTCAGACAAGCAGTGGGATTGGCATATTTTTGAAAGTGGTACTTTAATCTCTTACCCCTGGGAAGCATAATGTGAAAAACAAGAAGCTCTGTCCTGGCTAGAACTAGGACATTATCCACCCCTTATTCTATACCGCCTACATCATGCCCAGAGCCTCTACCTTCCAACTATGTACGAATACATACATATATAAATATATACAAGCACAGGTATTGTGTCCATAGTTAGTGGCTGTCCTCACAAGATGGCTGCTGAGTTCATTTAGTCCATGACTGTGGTTTCTATCCATCCCAGATGTTTTCCAGGGCAGAAGAGCTGGCTGCAAGCTGCGTAGGAGGCCACGATTGGTCTGTTTGGAGCAATCCATGCTCATTGTCCATAGTTCTTACGGCATACAGTGGCAGTGTCATTCAGCAACCAATATTTTAAAATTCAGCATTACAGACTCTTCTCACACAAAAATCAAATCCCCTTGAGGTACCTACACATCATGTTTCCCCATCCCTCTACATTACTCATAATTATGAGTGGCATGGAGTGTGGGAGAAAATGAGCCAGTTTTTGGGGAAATTCTCTGCTTCGCTGGTTTGGAAGTTCACCCCTGAACAACTACAAGACTCTGTTAAAGTGACAGAATATTTCCAAGTATATTTGCATTTTGGCCTTAAAGGAAAACTTCTGGCGCTTTTTTTTAGTTAAAATTTGGATTTAGGAAAATACACTGTAATTAAATTGTCTTATTATCTGCTGTTTGCTGTTATGCTAAATGGTTATCAAAGTTAATCAAATATGTTTGAACTATTTTGTTGAAAAAAATGTGTCCGTGGTTAGCTTTTATTCTTTCAGATTCTCAGGGTGTAATTTCCCCTCCAGGTTGCACGCACTGAATTACTAGGGGGGAATTCACCCACCTAACAATAGACATGTATGCCGTTTGAGATGCTTCAGCTTTCCCAAGACACATGCAGAGGTTAGGCAAATATTATACAGTCAGAAGGACCAATCTCAGTGTTCAAAATAACAGCATATTTTTATATTTCAGCAACTGATTCATATGCTGAATATCTTCTTATGAGCGACATTTTCTGATAAATACTCCTCATACCCACTGAAATGCCACCAGTTATTCCTCCTGGCCTTCAGATGCCTCTTCAAAAGGGCACGGTAGAGACAGAGGTCCCATGTAAGTCTCCTTAGCACTGTGGGAACATCTCACATGCGCTAAAACACATCAAATGGCACCAGACTCCTCTACATAGATAACTGAAGTGAGCAATCAGATTTTCCAAGTACAGAATAAGCTTACGGCAAGCAGATGTGGACTGTAAACCAAGGAATGATGGTTATCTTCAGGACAAGTGGAAAAGGCAGTGTCCCTGTGATCAAATGGCAAAAGGAAAGACCCAGCACGTCAAAACACAGTAGTCAGGGTTTTTGAGGTGTCTGTGGAGTAGTCAGGTGTGTCAGGTGGCTTTACCAGCACATGGCAGACACAGCCCAGTAGAAATGGATTGACATTTTTGTTTTGGATTGGTGAGTGTGAAAGGTGTAAAAGTTTCAGCTGATGTCTGAGGAATAATTATATGAATACCAAGGAGTCCCATAACGAGGACGCCGCAGTGAATCGAAGCTGGAGTTATCTAGGATACATTCAAGAGCTGAGGCATCCAGGGACATTTGTCTTTGTGCTTTTCTTCATGTTGTGGAAGATGGAGAGGGGGAAGTTAGATACTTCTTTTAAACCTAGAGAGAGTAAAGTATGATCTCAGAGTCCCAAGCTTTGGAGGTCAGGAGGATTAATAACTTAGAGCAAAAAGCACTAGTGATAAGGTGGAGGGAAAGGAATGAGAAGACAAAATTGGATGTTTTGAGACTTTTTTTTGCCTGTCAGTAAAAAAATAGCAATAAAATAAATTCTCTTGAGAAAGTGGGGTGGCTCATCAGTAGGAAGCTAATTCGTGCTTGATTATACCTGACTTTTTTTTTTCCTGAGTTTTTTGGGGGGATTTTTTTTTAAAGCAATGTTTATTTTCCTGTTCTGATTTGAAAAAAATGCACTTTCACTGATTTAAAAGCCAGAATCTACATACAAATGGAATTTCTTCAACATCATCACAGGAAAATTTCATTTTCTCATCCAAGGATGATATTATTATATACACTTAATACTGAATGAAGTGTAAACCAGAATATTTTATTTAAATGCAAATTTTGAAAAATGACTACAAGAGTACCTCTAAGTTCATTCAGTATCAAAATGCTGTTATTGGGTAAAATGGATAAACACTTCACCAGACAATAATTTGGCTTCTTCCTATATATATATATCTTTTAATATAAATTTTTTGAGCTAGTCTAAAAACTAAGATACTCAAAACATCCTTATTTATGAAAAGTGATTTGTGACCAGACCATAACTCTGTAACTCTTAGTTTCATTTTGAATTCTGTTTGAGAAATAAAAAGAAAGAATGTTCAGTGCCCTTGTCATATAAGATATTTATCAAGGAAATTTCTATTGGTGTGTCTGCCAATAGGGTGCAAGGACATTGCTTGTCTTAATCCCAATTTCTCTCCAATTAATTATTACTACATATTTTCCTTGTTCTCGACATCTGATATTGTTTACTTGATGTTGGAGTCAATACACTGAGCTAGAAAAGGTTTTTTGTTTGTTGTTTCTTTTTGTGGGTTTTTTCTTTCATTTTTATTTAAAGAAAGAAGTGCTTTGTCTTGTTGAACCCAAAAGTGGACTCATTCAAGAGCAATAAAATGGTAGTGCTCCACTCTCTTTCTAATTTCCTTTTGCTATTAAAAAAAAGATGCTTCAGTAATAGTTTCTGGTATATTAAAATTAAAGTAATGTACTGCTTTCAGTACTCTTTTCTTGCATCCAAAGAGGAGCAACCAAGCTGGTGAAGGGTCTGGAGCACAAGTCTTATGAGGATTGGCTGAGGGAGCTGGGGGTGTTTAGCCTGGAGAAAAGCAGGCTGAGGAGAGTCTCTACCGATCTCTACAACCACCTGGAAAAAGGTTGTAACAAGGTGGGTCGGTCTCTTCTCCCAGGTAACAAGTGACAGGCTAAGAAGAAATGTCCTCAAGTTGTGCCAGGGTAGGTTTACATTGGATATCAGAAAAGATTTCTTCATGGAAAGGGTTGTCAAGCCGTGTTTTCAGTCTGCCCAGAGAAATGCTAGAGTCACCATCTCTGAAATATTTATAAGATGTGCAGATGTGGCTCTTAGGGACATGGCTTAGTGGTTGTCTTGGGAGTGCTGTGTTGATGGTTGGTCTCTGTTAAGGATCTTTTCCAACATAGTGATTGTGTGATTCTGTTCTTAAATATGACACACATTCAGTGTGCTGCTCACAGTCATACCTGGTGTTTTCTATTTGTCATTTTTAAATTGGGGTAGTATTTAGTAGCTTTATGAAACTCATGACACACCTGGGCTGAAAGAGACTGCCAAGTACTGCCAATACCTTTTTCCTGTCTTTAACAATTCAAGAACCACTTTTTGGTACTAAAAAGAATGAAGTTGCTAAAATTTGATGCTTTACATCTGTAAACAGTAATTAAACATCTGTGAATAATCGTACATTAACAGACTAGCATTGAATTAAAACAAATAGAAGTGTCATTAAAACACAAACTGTAGCAATGCACAACTATAAAATTCTTCTCTGCTGTAAAATAACAATAACAAAAACCAGCTGCCTTTCAGAGGGATTAGTGTTGATGTCATTACAGCTTTCTCACTTTCTCTATTTTGCAGTGACATATGACGGTCTACTCCCTTTAACTCTTCATCTGGCATCAGTACTGGATCTATCATATGCCAAGCCTCATAAATGCACATCCTTTTAATGTAAAATCAGTAAATCACCAGGTCAACCACCCATTCCTGTGACTAGAGACACATTTTATTTAGAAAACAGAGCCTTCAGTTGATGGCTTTGAGAGCCTTGTAAGAGTATTCTGCATTTCTTTCGAATTCTTCAAGGATGGGGGGATCAGCATCTGGCTCCGTTAGATATCTGAGAGGGTCCATTCTCTAGAGAATCCTTGTTCAAGAAAAATAAATAAATGTCTTATTGGATGATGAAGGAAGTTTTACAAAACAAAACAAACAAAAAATAAAGCTAGACAAACAATGCCGGTCATAATGAATATTGTGTCACAAATATTCTTCTCTGTACTAGCAGTCTTTTGGAGAACTGCAGTATATATGATTGTCTCCTGTTTGTATGTCATTTTTTCCTTTACTTTTCCCTTATTCCTTTAGAAAATCTAAATCAGTGCTTGGATCAAATAATGAATGAATATATTTGAAAAGCAGTATTCGCATGACTACAGTTTTCAGGTGTCAGGTAGTCTTGACACATTATATTTCTTAGAAGCCTATTGCAACACAAGGACTAAGCAGAAGCAAAAAGAAATAACAATCATGAACTGAAAAGTTATAAAAATTGGTATTAATGGATTAATTGGACACTATTGGGCTAAATAGTATTTTTCTTGAGAATTTGAGTCTGATCTTTTTACAGTCAACAGGAGTCTTTACTCTGACTACAGCGAGCTTTAAATTACTTCTTGCTATACAGGTATGAAGAGACAATATTAAGGATACCTGTGCTTAGAAAGGGACCTTTCAAGTCCTCAGGTTTTGCTTTCAGTTTATTAGGATAACACAGATTAATGTTGGAGCCAATTGTAAGCTTCTAACAGCATCCATATTATAAAAAGTTCTGCAACTTATTGAAAAACTTCAAGCTTCATAAGCTCTACTTAGTGAGCTCCTGTTCTGTTATAAATTACCAAGTCCAGTATTATTGCAAACCCAAATAAACTCCCTGGTGATTACAGATTACAGTCACAAATCCAAAAGGTACAGCACAATGCGCTTTTCTTAGCTAAATTAATTATTTCAGTTCTGGGCAACTCAATAGTGAGAACTGAACCACCAGCTGGCTAATACGTACAGTCAAAACATTTAGCAGCAGGTTTTTACATTAGTAACAGCAAGAATCCATTTCACGGAAGACAACAGAGAATAAATGATTCTCATTTTAAGAGTCCTTAAGGCTAAAGTGCTTTATTCTCCTTAAATGTTCTGACTAACTAGCACCACATGATGTCATCAAGATTAATTTTATGTAGGTAGTTTCTCCTGCAGAAATACTGTAGAAATGTGTACAAGACTATGGGAAGTAGTGGAGACGGAGGAGAGCAATTCATGCAAAATAAAATTTTCCAGCTTCATAACCAAGCTTTATAAGTCTTGGTTCTCCTTGGAGTGTGAAGAAATCTCCTTTTTCTAGTTGCTGATGTTGTGATTGTAAGCTCAAAGGTGGAAGGGACTAAACTCTTCCCTGTTCTCAGAAGTTTTCTTTTCCATGAGTCACTGTATAGGCTAAACTTTTTTTAGAGAGAAATTTGCAAAGAAATGATGCAACATTATTTTGGAAAAAGTACAAAAGACAGTATATCTAGGAATGTGCAGTGTTAGTCTTCTATTCAACTAGGCCCTCAAAGATACTTGGTAGGTTGGGTTATGGTGGATCTTTTTGGTTTTGCCCCATCCCCACATTCCCCACCTCCCTGGAAACACCTTTTATCATGTAATTTGAGGAAACTACATTAATTGTAAAAAACTTTCTTATTCAATGGCATGACCAGTAGTGCTTTAGCTATCTGAACTTCCAATAAAGTCAAAGGAGGCACAAATCTGTTATCGAAGGATCAGTGTCCAGTTTCATGGGGGAAAAAACCCTCCAGAGTACCCAAAATGTATCTATCACAGTAGTAGGTATGACACAAGGCTTGTTAGAGACATTGATGAGTCTGATTCGTTTTATGTTGGTCTGTTTCATGAGATCTCTGATCCAGGCTTGCTGCAATTGACAGGAATTGGCCCATAAATTGTGATGGGAAGATAAGACACTGGATATTTCGGAGACCTACATTCTTCTGGCATGACAATTTGAGGCCAGGAAGGTTACAGTAATGCGTTTCAAATGACACTAGTTGCCTGTGATAAAGAAATCGAACTGAGTGCTTGCAATTTGGCCAAAATCATCAGTGGTCATTTCTTCAGCTATACAGAGGCATGAACTGAGTAGCTCTCCAGATCGTTTACCTGAACATAGCTTACAAATAACACACATACAAATATTGGACAGTCCTCTGTCTGCTTGTGCCAAATTCTGTGTGAGATGACCTGTATGTTCCAGAATACATTCTCAGTTATCTCAAGGGTTTTAGCAACTGGTTTTAAGCAATTAAATTGAGACCCATCAACTTCCCAGATATTCATTCAATATAACAGGAGGCTTCCACATTCCCAGACAATGTCACAGATGTGTGGGGGCTTTTTGAAATAGTCCCTTTATTAGACGCTTGCTGTGGAGGCATCTACATTTGTATTTTTCCTGTCTGAAGCTAATCTTGGTGTGGGCACCAAGAGATGCATTTGGTGATTTCATATGAGAACTTTATGCAGGGCTTGATGTTCCCTAAAATTCAACGTAGTCAGTGAGGAAAGTAAGATCTTCCAAAGGGAATTTCAGAATAGAAATACTAAATAGATGCTTTTTGCATGTTATGCAGGTAACCTGCAGCTACGATGGACAGATTCAGTTGTCCAGTTGGACTATTTGAAATTCTGTAGGTTATCTGTCACATCATTGTGGGACTGACAGATAAACCTGAGGTACACTGAAAATCCAGAGCATTCTGACATGGTAGCTGGAAGCCAGGCATTTTGAGGGATGTCAAGACACTAGAGACACTAGACAGACACTATGTCCAGGCATTCTTTCTTCTTATAGGGACAAATTTCCCCTTCCAACCCAAGGTTTCTATGATTCTGTGAAATTCTGCTGTGCCCAGAGAGACAAACCAAAGAATGATACAATTTATGAGTGCAAAGCAGTTATTCACTGACTGATACGCACAACAGAGAGCTGAGACTAATGAGCTACTAGGCTAAACATTAACATGATCCTGCCAAAATTGGGTGTCTCAGCTGGGTGACCACTCAACATTTATATGAAGGAGAGGTTAGTGCTCAGCATTGCTGGGTTTCCATTTCTGCTTTTTGCCATTGTGGTTTGTACATTCCTATGTCAGATTTTATGCTTCTCAAGTCCTTGATTGGCTAAACAATTGCTTATCAATTGCTCAGCTATCTCTGGTTTTGCTTTCCTTATATTTCATGTTCTAGCTAATGAACTTTTCTCCATCAAGCTGAGGCAAACCAGTCCTGCCTCACAGAGAGCAGACTTCTCAGGCTGAGAGTTACAGAAGTGAGTACAAGGTCTCCAGGAGAGTTGCCTTTTTCTGGGAAGGTAGCTGGAGGCTGGGAAGAATACCACACTGCCTGAAATAATGCTGAGTTTGGGCAACTAGGTCCTCCACAGGTGAACATTCCTCCATATGCTAGTTCTTTGATAAGTGCAGTCCTAGTGAAGTCACTAGAACCTTGTCCAGCCTTAAACTGAAACTCTGAAAAATTGTGTTTCCAAATCCTAATTTTGGAACAGCACTGATAAATTAACTGTTCGATTATGCTTTTTGAAAATAGCTGCAGGAATGAATAAGGAAGGTTTTTCTTTTTTTTTTTTTCCTTTTCTGAAGAACACTGCATTTATTTTAAAACCAAGACATGTCACAGTGAGAAACACTGACAGAGAAGAAAACCAAAATACTTCTGTGTCACACAAACGTGCCAGCAAATCTAAAAGAATATGGTCAAAACTATTTTCAGAATGTAACTGGTACTTGATATAGACCACATTCCTCTAACTATCTATGAAATATCTCTGCAGACATTTTTTCTAGACAGAGGGTCTTTGTTTTGTCTGTTGAAAGAAGGGTCTGGGAATATGGCACCAAATGCCAGTGATTATGATTACATTTTCACTGGGAATAGCAGTAATTAATATATTATCTGTTTATTGTTTTATAAACTTGCCTGTGTAATACCCAAATATGTGCAGATTAAAATATTGCCAAGTTTAATTTTTCCCACAATTAACCCATTGGCTATGAAATTGTGATAAAGAACTGTATTAAACAACTTTTAACAGAAAATTAGAAGAATCAGAATCTGATGGAAGCATTTATTAAAATACTTATCTGGCCTACTTTTTAAATACTTTGATGGCCTGCTTTTTATTTTCATCACCGAGAGATGACATTCTTCCATTCCATGAGGAGTGGAATGGAAATTAATGGAAATTTCATATTTTGCTTGGTAGGATTACTTTTAATATTGTCATAATGATGTTGATAATATTATGAACTTTCATTCTTCTAATTTGTTTTGATCCATAGATGTAGAATATGTTATACAGACATCCAGATAGCTTTCAGAGTTGGGGAAATGACAATGCTTAAAGATGTTTTGATTTGTGCAGGGACAAAAAGATCTAGGACAAGATGCTGTGTTGCTCAAGGATGCACTTTTATCTTTGAGAAAGCAGTGGTATATGGAAAGGTGATTAAAGTTAAAATATTGCTCGCATGCATTCCTTGAAGATGAAAGGTGTAGTTCTGGCCTAGTCTGTCCTGTCCTATCCTAATCACGTTTATAGTTTTCCTTTTATTTGAAAGTGGATTAGACAAAATAGGTGAGGGGAGGATGTATCAGTTGAACAGTGTATTTTTTTTCTGTAAATTTTTAATCAATCTGAAAATTTTGGATCAAACATTCTGTGGGGAATTAGTTTAAAATGTTTAAAACAGTATTTTGGAGAAATGACAAAGCACAAAATAATTTCAATTAAAAAAAAAAATCTCACTTTGTTTTCTTTTCTCTTTTCTTTCTCGTTCAACCCATTTACTTTGCCTGAAATTCACAGAATGTTTTTCTTTAGGTATACCCTATATTTTTCACAAAAGAAAGCTGAATCCAGTGCTTACATTTTGCCACTTTTAGCATGCTGAACTAGTTTGCCAATTCGATGGGTCAGTGTTTCAAATATGTCAGAGATTGAATCCCAAAGTTAATTTTCCAGATATTTGGGCAATAAGACATTTTGAAGGAAGTTCAGAGCTTTTCTGGAAAAGATAAAAAACCTGAAAATTAGTACTGTCATTGAATGTAAAATATTTCCTCATATTGAAATAGAAGACAGATTAACACCAGGTGCAGAAAATCATAGTAGAAAGATGTTTAGAGCAAAAAAATATTTGAAGGAGTAGAAGAAAATTGTGGAAGGATACCCTGTCTACCTGAAAACCTATGTGGCCAACACTAGTCTTACAAATTCAAAGAAAAGCAGCTCAGGGCTGAAACTCCCTTTAAACAGATGCAGTGTTCTATGCAAAATTTTGTTATGGGCAAAACCACACCTTTCATACAATATTTCAACAATATATTGTGAGTAGGGTGCAAAGGTTACCAGTTTAACCAAATAATTGTTGCTGTTCCAGGTCTAAGTACAGAAAAGAAAACAATCATAGAAAAATAGCCCAATGCTAACACAATTTAAAATGTTACACTCCCAGTATGGGTTCATGTGTAAATGTGCCTCTTTTCCCTGGGGTTATGCTTACCTCTCCTCTGCTCCTCTGGTTCTAAGGGCCATCAGCGCTCATCTTGCTTAAGAGGGATGTCAACATTACAGCTGTGTACTAGCAGAAGGTCACTGTTGGTGCTGGGCAATGCTTCCTCCATGCTCCTAGGTTTTCTTGGGAGGATACTTGCAAATTTTTCTAAATCTTCTGTTGAGTCTGCTTGCTTTTTCTTCCTTCACTAGCTCCCAAGGTAAATCTGCATATAAGATTCTACATAGGTATTCCTGACCTTTGTTCACTGTTGCCCTTGAACTGAAGTTCAGCTTTACCCAGCTCCAGAGACTGCGTCCCTGTAGTGACCAGGAATAAACCATTGGTGATTTATTTGTAGGTCTGGGGCCTCTCTTATCCTCCCCCTATATCAGCACCTTCACAGTCTATGCCACCATCCTATGCTTGCACCACTTTGCACAATCTTTAATTCTAGAGCCAAAGATATTTGTTCTGTGACATTTATGTTTTAAAACCATGGATAATGTTCATTCAATACAGAATTACTGTTTGTTGTTACTATCCTTTAATCACATGTATGTGTGTCTCTGTGTGTGTGTATGAGTCAACATTATGATAAATATTTCTGTGCCACCACAGATCTAAAGCTAGTTAGAGATAAACCAAAACAAGGTCAAGGCTGGAAAGGTAATGCCCCATCAAATAGAATAGTTTTACAATCACTTTTCTAAATGAAGGAATTAAAATATTAATTGTAATCTAATCTCTGGCTTCCAGATAAACAAGATAAGAGGCTGTTGTCCAGTTTTGACTCCTCTGAAGAAGAATATATGTAATTTTTGTATTTTTGGTGTCAGTACAGAGAGATGGGAAAAAGAAATTTAAATTTGCACTAATAAATGTCAAATTAGCAGATGCTCAACAGGCAACTAACAGCAAATGTTGGAAAAATGCTTTCAGAGCTAAAGGGAGGTCTGTAGACCAAGGCAGTGAAGTCAGCACATGGAGTTAGATTGTTCTAAGGAAGATTGGAAAGAATATAACAATTTAGCATACCACTTATCTTACATAAATATTGGAGATTCGTAGTGTGGCTTCTTTCTCCTTCATATAATGCAAGTCTGTTACATGATGGATACTTCATATTTTTTTATTGTCATACGGGATTGTGAGACATAATAAAATGATGATCACTTGGCTTCATACAGAAAGCAAAAAAGAAAATTGAAAATTTCCAGATGTGGAGTGGTTTTAAAAATATCACATTGCTTTATAGAGAAAAGTTTTTTCTTAAAAAAAATGGTTTAAGTCAAAATGAAAAAAGCAAAGATTTATGCTATTTCACATACGGGATTTTGGTTCTTTTTCCATTGCTTAACTCAAGTTTTTCATTATCTAGGTTCATATTTAGACAGTCTCACCTTTGGATAAGAGTAGGAAGAAGGCATGGATTTGATATTGAAGGAAGAAATTTCACAAACATAGAAAGTTTACAAAGTAAAATCCCTTAAGCCATTTCAAAGGGCCATAGTACCTTAAACTCCAAGAAGTTTAAGCTTTCTGATAGTTTTGACCTTTTGGTTGTATTTCTCCAGAGTGTTATCCCACTGTAATTTGTTTTAAGAAGGATAAAGAAAAACAGGAATCTCATGCAGTTCAACAAACACGGGTATAAAGCCCTGTGCCTGGGGAAGAACAACGCCATGGACAAGAACAGGCTGAGGAAAGGCTGGATGGAAATCAACTTTGCAGAAAAGCACCTGGAGGCGTAAGACAATGAGCATACTGGAGCAAGTCCAGTGAAGAATCGCTAGGATGATTAAAAAGCATTGGAGATATATGAAGAATCTGAGAGAGCTGGGACTGTTTCAGCATGGAGCAGAGAAGGTTGGGTCCAGGAGGAGGATCTTATCAACTTGTGCAAAGTTGAAGGGAGGGTGCAAAGAGGATGAAGCCAAGTTCCTCTTAGCAACAGGACCAGAGGCAGTGGGCACGAACTGAAAAAGAGGTTCCCTCTGGATATCAGAAAACACTTTTTGACTGTGAGGGTAACCAAGCACTGCCACTGGGTGCCCATGGAGGTGGTAGAGCCTCCATGCTTGGAGATACTTAAAAATCTGTCTGGACACAGTCTTGGGCAACCTGCTCTAGATGGTCCCGCTTGAGTAGGGAGGTTGATCCAGTTGACCTCCAGAGGTCCATTTAAACCTCAGCCATTCTCTGATGTTGTGATCATGGTGCTTTAATGTTGGTGATTCGTGCTACTGTCTCTTATATCATTAGAGATAAAGCAGGAAAGTTTCTGAACAGTTTTTAAAAGGCTTTGTAAGAAGTTTTTGCCAACTGTGGACACTTGAATAAAATTTCCACATCACAACAAGAAATTGGAAGGTATTTTATTATGAAGGAACTTTATAAGTAAAATACTATTATCTCTACTAATGCTTCTTTTTGGCTCTTGCTTACTAAAACGTTCTGTGATAGTAAAGGTACAAAATAAAGTTGCTATGAGATCAGAATTCCAAGTACAGCTGTATGTAGATGGAAGTGTGTAGTCATCTGGTGATCTTTCAGTACTTAGAAGACAGACTATGGCTTTCATCAGCATTTTCAGTTTGGACAAACAGCTTCGGAAAATGCAATTGCATGGACAGCAATGCAGATTTCTCAGCAGTATTTTGTAATTTAATTGTCATTTTATATTGTTGTTTTCTATATAGCTGATGTATTTTTCTGATTAATTTGAATGAAACAGCTGTTGCTGGGTCAGAAAAAGCAAAGTCAGAAATTGAACCAGGTCCCTTCCATCACATTGTGAAATACAAGTATTCTCTTTCATCTTATAATTTAAATTCTTGTGAGAAAAGTTCCAGGGAAGTAAGAAATAGATGTACTTCTATAGAAGTACAAAGTAGGTACACTTAACTTTGAGTGTCATGCAGTAAAAATGCTTTTCAGTGTGTCTTTCAATTCATGCCAATTTGCATTAGAAAAGTGTCTAAGTAGTTAACTTATTTAAATAAGAGCTTTGAAGAGAGGCTCAAAATTCTGCATAAAAGATAGGTATTCAGCAGTGTTTACTGAATTAAAGAAAGTATCTTTCAAGAAGAAAATCTATTTCTTCACATATATGCCTGAAGATTTTTTAGGGAGACACTATGCTGAATGGTTGAATTTGGGTTGATAAGTTACAAAGACAAACAGCATAAAAGTAATTTTTTAAAAGGCCGTGTAATTAAGCATGTCAAATGCAACCCCAGTAGCATTTGGGTTTATATTTGTACTTGTATTTATTCATGGAAATAAAGGTTGATGAGAAGCAACAAGATTTTAAATTTAGATTTTAAAATCTAAAAAAACCCCAGATTTTAAAATTTAAATATTATTACTCTGAGCATTGTTGAAAGTGTGTCTCTGAGACAGCAACTTGTATTTCAAAAAGATAATTAGCAGAGCCCCACCAATGTATATTAAATATTTGTGTTACAGCATCCTTTTCAAATCTAAATACTATTTTGAAGAAAAGCTTGCACACTGTGAGTGGATGATATACACGTTTGATTGTATCCTGTTGACCCCTTTTTGACGGGACATTAATTTCCATTATGCAGTTCACTTGTGTTTCACCTGATATGTCAGCCACAGTCTTATAGTAAAGAGTCAAAGCTTCACAGAGTATTCAGATAATATAGCCAAGATTTGCTGCGAGATCAAGACGAAGTATTTGCTCTGAAGCACAAAACAAAACGGTTTTAGTGTAAATAAAGTTGTGCACAGAAGCATGAAATTGAGAAAGTTCTTGAAGCCTCTGAGAATGCAGGGAGCTAGTGCTTCTGCCACATTTGACACCCTTCGTTGGGTGATTTCTCTTCAAAATGGGGTGAAATAGGATAAGAAATCAAGAAGTGCCCATTATGCAGACCCTTTAATTTCTTATAAGGTTATAATGTTGAGAGCCAGTAAAATGCATGACCAAGGGAAAAACTGTTCTATCAGTAAAATGTTACAGTGATATGAAGTGAGTGTATCAAAAGTTTACTGCAGTTTAGTTTTAGCTGGTGGATGTTTTCTTGTTTGTTTAGGGGTTTTTAATAGGATATATTTTATTACTAGCAAAATTCTTCATTATTATTAGTGCTCTTTTGCTTTAATTCTCTAAGGTAGTTCAAAAGTTGTATATTGTTATAAAGTTATATATTATATATGTTATAAATTGTTTCACAGAGCTTTGAATGGGTTCCTTGTTGACTAGGCATGTCACTGCAGCTCAGCTAGAGCATGCAAGAAATTAATTAACCTATGTTTTCCAAAAGAGGCAATTTTAGAGTGTCTGAACAAAATGTGTATGTGTAAAGTGATACAAGGTAGCAAATGGACAGGGTGTTAGTTGGAGAGAGCTCATCCAGTTGTAGATTAAATCTTGAGAGATGTTTGAGGTCCTAACATGTCATTAGGAATGGATAGCCAATAACTGGAGATAATTAATTCATAATAAATGGGAAAATTTGAGGTTCTTTTTATTGTATTTTAATAAATTGATCTTATATTCTTTGTAGTGTTATTTGGAAGTAAGGATAAATATAAATTTTTTTGCTGGTCTTCTCTATAGGCTTTCTGTCTTTATTTTGGAACATTTCACTTCTTGGCATCTAGCCATGCATGATTTTTGGGGGGCTTCTAAATTCCCGTGTTTTCAGCATGTGATCACACTGAAAAATAAAATGTAGATGGCTTAATTAAAGAACCTATATATAGTCACTGAGTACCTTTTGAAATACCATGGGGATACTTTTTTCAGCTTCCAGCTGTTATTTCAGGAAAGTATAGGCCTTGATACAACCCATGACATAATATCTTATGTCTTGAGTATCATAGAACATTCAAATAACACTAGATATCTTTATTTAGTCACCTGAATTGACATCAAAGTTATATTACACTCTTGGAAAAGCATAGAGTTGCTTATGTTTAGGGAACAGTATTCTTTGGGTGGGACTCAGTTGCAAACTAGAATGGCCAAATTTAGTTGTGTCTACACAGGTGCTTACGAGCAAGCCAAGTGTCTGACTTCCTATCCCAGTCAAAAGACATCTAGCAAATGCAGACAATGGAATCCAACAACCTGTCTACTGGTATCAAATCAATGTCCATACTTGACATCTCAGAAGGTAGTAGACACTGCTTTGGTTGCTGAACCAGCATCAGGAATTGTTGGGGTCCCTCCCCTGCCGTGTAGCCCTGGGAGAGGGGCCCTGAGGGCACAGACACGGGGCTTCCCTGCCCCTGCTCAGCCTCGTTCCCTATTGGTTGGTTTGTGTTCCCTGCGCGGGCAGAAGGACCCTTGGTCCCGTGACTGGAACAGTTCCTGGGCAGAGCCCCGGCCATGCGGCTGGAGAAATAAACATCTCTGAAACATCTAGCAAGAATCTGTCTGTCCATATATATTTCCTTTCCACGGGACTCCTGGTTTGATATATGCGTGTTGCAGGATCCCCACTGCAACAAATGGTGGAGAATTGAGAGCAGAACGATCCCCGATCCCTAAGCGACTGATTTGTGTGAGTAAACCCTGGAAACTTTGGATTCCTCTTCTTGGTTTTGCTTTGCTATTCCATATCTAAACTATGGAGGAACCGTGGGAAGACTCTTGGCTCTCAGAGCCGCATATGGACATTTATCTTAAACTTAAAATGATTCTTGAACAACGATTTGTAAATTTTAGCTTGATTCAAGCTCAGAAAGAACTGAAACACTTCCTGGCATGGTTGTTTAAGAACTTTTTCTATGTTACTTGGGATTTAATTCTTACCAAGGGCTTTTGGAAAACCGTTTGGACACAGTTAATACTGGAGTCAAAATATATGCCGATGGAAGAATATTTTCGTGAATATTATTTAGTTACCGAGACTGTTGAGCAATGTCAGCTGTGTCCTGGCGAAGGGAAGCCTGGCGCAGGGACCGTGCGGCCCAGGCCACGTGCACCGAGCGCTCTCCGAGCAGCAGCGAGGCAGTTCCCGCGTGCGGGCGGAGCCAAGCGAGCCGCAGTGTCGGTGGCGGAGCGAGGCGCGGCGGGAGCGGCGGGACCCGGCGGTGCCCGCCCGGTCCTGTGCAGTGAGTGGTGGAGCGAGCCCTGTGAACGCCCGACCGAGAGGGGCGGCGCGCGGGCGGCGGCTGGCGGCAGTGGCGGTGGAATGGAGCCGCGCCCAGCCGAGACGCGCGCTGGAGCAGGGCATGGGGGGGTCATCGCTCGGGGGCCCGGCCGAGACGTGGGTACAGCGCCCGGCAGCGGCAGCGAAGCTGCGACCAGAGGAGGCGACGCACGGAGAACTGAGCGGTGCGGCCCGGCCCGGCCCGCGCAGCCCCGAACGCAACCCCGGGAAGAGCGCGCAGGCACCAGCAGCCCCGACAATTCCAACACGGGAGCGACCGAAGGAGAGAGCAAAGACGCAGCGAGACAAAAAACAGCAGCCACTCGGAAAAAGGAAAAGATCATAGTAACTAAGGTCTTAGGGATAGTAAAATGGTATAATGTTAAACAAAATTATGGTTTTATAACAAGGTGTGACAACCAGCAAGACATATTCATGCATAGAACTGCTATTAAAAAGAATAACCCTGAAAAATGCATCCCAAGCTTGGGAGATGGAGAGGTGGTAGAATTCAAAATTATACGAGGTAGAAAAGGGTTATAAGCATCGCAGGTCACTGGGCCTGATGGTGTTCCTGTAAAAGGCAGTATATATGCAAAAAATCGTAGTCATGTTAGACAATATCTCCATTGTAAGCCCCCCCTACAGTCTCCCTTTCCTAATCCCACCTTTCCCTTTTACCCTATGTCCTATTACCCCCAGTGTATTCCCAATCCGTTTTTTCATCCATGGTTTCCCTCACAAAACCATGCTTTTGCCAACTGTTTCCCCAAAAATCCCTTTCCAATGCTGAGTGGGGGATGAAAAGGGGAAGGGAAGAAGTTAAACCCTCTCCTGCCTCAGTTTCCCCACAAAGCATGCTCAGAGAGTCCTGTCTCCCTTCTGTCAGCCCTAAGATGTTCCACAGAATCTGATTGGACATTTAAAGACTCAGGAGGGTGGCTTGTTTTGTTTTGAAACTGTTCTTGTTATGTTTATCCAGTTGTTTTCATTCTCCTTTTATTAAAATAAAACGGGTGAGGTGTTGGGGTCCCTCCCCTGCCATGGAGCTTTGGGAGAGGGGCCCTGAGGGCACAGACACGGGGATTCCCTGCCCCTGCTCAGCCTCATTCCCTATTGGTTGGTTTGTGTTCCCTGCGCGGGCAAAGGACCCTTGGTCCCGTGACTGGAACAGTTCCTTGGCAGAGCTCCGGCCATGCGGCTGGAGAAATAAACACCTCTGAAACATCTAGCAAGAATCTGTCTGTCCATATATATTTCCTTTCCACGGGACTCCTGGTTTGATATATGCGTGTTGCAGGATCCCCACTGCAACAAGGAATTAGCTCTCAAGGCCCTGACTGAATTGGCCAAGGACAGCTTCTGGTTCCTGCATATAGTTGCTTAGTGTTGCTTAAGCCACTGTGGGCTTCCTGGGATTTTTCTAGGGTTACCAGATATGACAGCACTTATGTCACTTCTGGAGTAGCAGCTGAAGGGTCAGTGGGGTACATTACTAAATTTCAGATGGTGCTCAATACTTATGTTCAGGCAACTTAATTAAAATTTTCATCCCTGATGATGATAGTGGGAACCAGGGCATGTAAATCAATGTGGGTAGCTTTATGTGGGAGTTGAATCTTGTCCTTCATGTCTGGGGTTTTTTGCTCTAATGTAGTTGTCTGTGCCATATGAGACTCCCTGTCCTTTAGCTGCCAGCCCAGAAGGACATGAATCTCTCTGAGCTCTTGCATTGCTTCAACCAGGATCATGCCAATATCTCAGATAAATGGACCTATTGAAGGGCCCTAGGCACTTTAGGCAACTGTGGGAAATCCTTAAATATATATGTCCGTGAAGTGATAACACTTCAAGAGCTTCACAATCTGAAAGTGACCCTGAATTGAAGTATAATGACAAGTAGTTTGTAAGTATAAGTAGGTTTGTTAAGACCTCAGGGTATTTAGAAACAGGAGGAGAAAAAAAATAAAATCAGTATTACACACCTACACTTTAAAGATAGGAATTACAGCTCTTAAAAGTATTATCCTTTAAATAAATTAGATAGGTCAGGTGTCCGCTAAGTAGAATTTACTAAGATTTTCACAACAAAAATAGGCAAACCATCATACACAATATATGTGAAATTGACATATTTGTTTACTGTGTAAACAACCCAAGATTCTATGTTATCTGAGAAATAATCAAATCATAACACTAAAGACCCCAAAGGAAAGAAACTACTATTCATCACAGAAATGTTACTATTTAAAAAGCTGAGTGATAATCTGGAATGCTTGAGGAGCACAAACTGAGCAATGGAAGGACAGGTAATTTTTTCCCCACCAAATGAGGTGTTCAGTGCTGCCAGCTTCACCCTTGGCTGTATTTTCTGTAGCATTCTCTGTCAAAGTACTTAAGCAAAGACTTGAATCTTCTCTGGGAACGTAAGAGAAATTAAGTGTGACTTTCTTAGTAGGTGTTGGAAAGAAAGAGCACTGAGACCTGTGATTTTTATAGAGAGAAGAAAAGAATATGTGTTTGAACAAAATGTTCATACCTGGGTACACCTTTTAGTGCACATGCTGTTTTTTCCTGTTTCTTGTGATAGAGTAGGGCCTTTATAGTAGCATTGTCAGTGGCATGGTATAAACTAACTGGGAATAATGTTTTTCCTAGTCAGAAACTTTAAAAGTTGAAGTACAGATAGAGCATTTGTGAAAGGAGAAAAAAAAATCAGATGTTGATATGCATAAAAGTAGATTTGAGTATAAGGGCATTGCTTGCTTTTGGTTCAGAGGTCTATGTCTTTTACTTCACAAATACTTGCTGCCATGAAGAATTATCAAGATTCTCTGGAAGCATGAATTCTCACCTCAGATGTTCTTTTCCTTTTTCTGCTACTTGGAAGAGTCTATGGTTTCATTACATTCCAGCGCAGAGCTACTGGAATACATTTATAACCCACCCATTACTCGTCATTTCAAATTGCTGCCTATTTCACGCAGTTAACCTGGCACAAAGTGCCATAGCTTCTCGACAGTCCCTTGCCTTTGCCATATTTGTTGGCTTTGATTGATTGGCTAAGTGTTTTCCATGCTCCCATGTCCCTGTTAGTTTAGTCCCATGTTTAGTCCCATGACAGTTCCTTTGATCTTGTCATGATCTCACAGACTGGCTCTGTAGTAATGATTTGGACTTGTTATCTTTCCCATGTGTCCTGAGGTTTCTGGCACTCAGCATTTAGCTTGGTGCAAAAGCTTGGTTCCTAACAGCAGCTCCCTCCGTCGTACAGATAGGATTCAGCTATACTTAGCTGCTTGTCTGTAGGTGACTTTAGACTCTGAGTGGAATTCACAATGAGCTGCCTGATTTACAAACTGTACATCTGTCTTTAGACAAAAGTATCCCATTTATAATTAGACTACAACTCTTATTCATTTCTTATAGCAAAGTTTTTGTTGTACAAATGAGGGAAAATAAGTGCTCTGTTTGGCTACAGAGGGGCTAAATAAATCCACAGTATTTGGCTCTGATCTGATAATTTTCTGGTTTTCATTTTGTTTTGTTTTCATTCCCCTAAATTGGCTCAGTTTAATACTGAATTAATGGGCTGCCTCTCCCTTGGTCCTAATTTCTGCATCAAAAATTCTGGTTCTAATGCCACGCATTGTTGTATTTCCAAACTCCTGCTGTTCTGGGAGATGTGATTTGATACCATGTGTGAAGGACTTGGATCAAAGTAGACTTTTATTTATACAAGGCGGGGAGACTATATCCAGTGAGACTCAGAGGCTTATCCTTATTCATTTAGTTTTAGTTAAATAATTATGCTTTGATACACAGTCTTTAAGACTCTTTATTCTTAAGTGGGAATTTAGGAAACCATGCTTAAGCGACTTAGCATGTACATTTCCTGCTTTTTCATTGCCTATTCTGCTTAGGAATAACCTATAGCCCAGTTACCTGTGGCTGGAGTCTCGCTGTTTGGAGACTTACGCTACATTGCTATAGAAAGCCTGACTCCTCTGTCGGCTCACTTTCCATTACAGGGATTCTCAGGAAATAGAAGCATTGATTATACTAAGCCTTCTCGATCTCTTTCATAGCAGGGAATGACTAAATAAAAAGAGTTTGTGAGCACCATGAGATGTCAAAAATGTGTAACCCCTTCCAGTAGGTTTAACTCTGTGGTAATGCAATAGAGCTGCTGCTGAAGAGATATTGGGGTGTCCTCTGCAATCTCTCCATTGAGTGCACTGGTCTTGCATTTTTAAGTGCATGGAGGTATCTATTGTCAGCTATAGCGAACTTCAAAATGTCATCTCTAATCTTGTGCAATTGTTTTGTTCTGCTTTGTGTTGCTTTGCTATGAATGGTATTTTTTAAAGCAACGCAACCTGAATTGCTTTCATGGTAGAGAGACACAGATGGCTGTGAACTGATCTTGTTAGGCTTTGTTAAAATAAAATGACAGATGTACCTTAGAAATTGAATACAGGTGCTGCAAAGAGAAAGTTATTACTTTGTATCTGACTTTGTCTGCAGACAGCTGGTGCTACAACTTTTTTTCTTTTTCTTTTTTTTTTTTTTTACAATGGGGATTCAGGCATTTTGTTTAATTTCATCTGATATGTCACTTTTAAAACATACTTAAATGACTCTGAAGAAGTTACCAACTGTAATAAATAAAAAAAGGATTGGATTCTTAGAGTTGCTGAATATTGTAGGGTCACAGAATCATAGAACGTTTTAGGTTGGAAGGAACCTTAAATATCATCGAGTTCTCCTCACCCCTGCCATGGAGAGGGACACCTTGCATTAGACCAAGTGGCTCAATACCTCATCCAACTTGGCCTTGAACACTTCCACAACTCCCAGTGATTTCAGTATTTCAGTATGTTTCTTTATTTTTTTTGAGTATCTGGAACAAAAAAATAAAGTGAAAGCATTTTGTTCCAAGTATTTTTCTATATTTGCACCTGAGTCCAAACTAATCAATATAAACATAGTTAGGCATAATGCCTATATATATTTTGCAAAGGAGATTTTTTTTATGTATTAAAATACTGAAAATTAAATTCTTTTGTACATCCTTCATGGTACTTCATATCATATCTTCAACTCCCATTAACTTTTTACCCTGAACAGAGCTAACTGCGAATTAATACCTTTTATTAAATCAATTCAGGAAGATTTTGTGGAACTGTGTGCCCATATATCATCACAATTTAATCAGAGAAAAAGAAAAGAAAATCAGGGTCTTTTGTTAGATTGACTGACTCAGCTGAAATGGGGCACTAAAATATGTTTAGATGTGAACCAGAAAGACAAAAGTGAAAAATTAGCTACGAGCTAGAATTAGTTGTGTTTGATTGTGTCATTCTGCTAATCAGTAAAGCAATTTGAGAGAAAAGGGTGTATGGCAGTTGGTGAAAGAAGGGGAGGTTGGTGAAGCAGAGGTGGGAAGATCATTATTCTGCATGGAGCTGACAGAGGCAGGTGGTGAATGCCTAAGCAACATTCAGGGCTAGTTGGCAGGGTGTCACTGGGGAAAATGGAATGTGCAATATCTTTATTCAGTCCATAACTTTTACTGTCCAGTATAATAATGGGTTTTAGCTTCCAGGCTCATATGTTGAAGGTATTTTATAGGTCTCACTTAAGGGACAGAGACAACAGTGATAGACAGTTCCATGAAAAAATGGTTTCTGATGACAACTGGATGTTTTTGTCCTCTGCCAGTTGGCTTTTCTCTTTGAGATGTAGCGTTCATTTGGTTTCAACTGTATGGCTTCTACAATGACATTCTGTGCAGTGACTGAAATGTGTTACAGCCTAGGATGAATGGCTGTAGGGCATGTAGCTTTTGATGACTCAAGTGTCCAACTATTTAAATGTTAGCTTAGAATGTAAGTTGAAAAGTTTTACTCCATAATGGTCTCATGTCATTGGTATTTTTTAATTCTGGGCAATTATCCCTCTAATCCTGATGGGTAAAGTTAGAAGATGCTTTCTAGTCTAGGAAAAAGCAGAGTGACAGGAAATTTTCTTGTGATACATGAATTTTTCTGGATCAGTTACTACAGCTTAGTTACTTCTTAAAAATAGATTTCAGAGAAAAGTGATAGAAATGCTCGGTTAAACAAGGTTGGAAGACTTTTTCATGACAGAGGGCAGTAATATAAGGCTATATAGAATTCATGTATAATTTAGGTCTGTTTCAAGATACAAACCTGTTTTCCCAGGGGAGTACCGATTGAAGGTTGTCTTGTAGTTATTAGAATCATGGAATCATAGAATGGCTTGTGTTGGAAAGGACCTCAAAGACCATCTAGTTCCAATCTCCCTGTCATGGAGAGGGACACCTTCGACTAGATCAGGTTGCTCAAAGCCCCATCCAGCCTGGCTTTGAACACTTGCAGGGATGGGGCATCCGCAGCTTCTCTGGGCAACCTGTGCCAGTGCCTCACCACCCTCACGGGAAAGAATGGCTTCCTAATACTTGATCTAAACCTACTCTTTAAGCCCTTTGCATTTGTCCTGTCAGTACATGCCCTTGAAAAAAGTCCTTCTCCATCTGTCTTGTAGACTCCCTTCAGGTGCTGGAAGGCCACAGTTAGGCCATCCCAAAGTCTTCTCTTCTCCAGGCTGAACAACCCCAATTTTTTCATCCTTTCTTCATAGGAGAGGTGCTCCATCCCTCTGATTAACTTGGTGGCCCTCCTCTGGACTCACTCCAACAGGCCAATGTCCTTCCTGTGCTGGAGACCCCAGAGCAGG
The DNA here is from genome assembly GCF_009650955.1 of Corvus moneduloides. Lineage (NCBI taxonomy): Eukaryota > Metazoa > Chordata > Aves > Passeriformes > Corvidae > Corvus > Corvus moneduloides. The sequence goes on from NC_045477.1 coordinate 79,603,652, forward strand.
ATGCAGCACTCCAGGTGGGATCTCGCCAGAGCAGACTAGAGGGGCAGAATTGCCTCCCTCACCGTGTTGACCACACTGCTTTGGATACAGCCCAGGATATGTTGGCTTTCTGGGCTGGAAGCACACATGGCTGGGTCATGTCCAGCCTCTCACCCACCAGCACCCCCAAGTCCTTCTGATCAGGGTGCTCTCCATCTGTTTATCCCCCAGCCTGTGTTGATAACAGGGGTTGCCCTGACCCAGGTGCAGCACCTTGCACTTGGTCTTGTTAAACCTCATGAGATTCCCATGAGCCCACTTCTTGACCTTGTCTGGGTCCCACTGGGTGGCATCCCATCCCTAAGGTATGACAGTTTGGTGTCCTCTGCAACCTTGCTGAGGATGCACTCGATCCCTTTGTCTTTGTTATTAATTAAGATATTAAATAACGCTGGTCCCAGCATGGATCCCTGAGAGACACCACTTGTCATCAGTGTTCATCGAGACTCTGAGCCATGGACCACTACCCTCTGGATGTGACCGTCCAACAAATTCCTTACCCACCTAACTGTCCACCGATCAAATCCACCTCTCTCCAATTTAGAGAGAAGGATGGTGTGGGGAACTGTGTCAAAGGCTTTATAGAAATCCAGATAAATGTTTTCTGTAGCTGTTCCCTTGTCCACTGATGTGATCATTCTATTATAGAAGGCCACTGGCTTGGTTAAGCAGGACTTGCCCTTGGGGAGGCCGTGCTGGCTGTCTCAAATCACCTCCCTGTCCTCCATGTCTGTTTCATGACCTTCTCAAGCACCGAGGTGAGGCTGACCACTTGACAGTTCCCCAGATCCTCCTCTGTTCTAATAAGGTAGTGTTTTCATAAAATCAAATGCTCTTATGTTTGAGAACCTAATTGTATGTCGCTTTTTCTTGGTTTTGTCAGTGTGGTTGCTGGTCCTATAATTTCATAATACTCCAAGAGAGGTTTATGAGCATTTAGCTAGGCATTGAATTTAAGAAACATCCCACTAATGCTGCAAGAAGACCTCATGGCAAATACTTAACTAGGATGTTAAAATGAAGGCATCTAAAATGATCAGTCGTCTTTGAAACATAACAGCTTGGTAATCATTAATACACTAAAGTTTATTTAGAAATTAATATATAGAAATTCATTGTGAAATTATTATTTCATGTTCTAAATTGGCCAAATTATCATTTGGTAGAAATCAACATCGCTTATATTAAAAAAATACTCGTTGCGTGAAATGCTGAAAGTTTTGAAATAGGTTGTAAAAAATATATTCTGGTTACTGATATATCTCTGATAATGATGCTGGCAGCTCTGGGTAAAATAATACCTTTGGGACAGTGCTATGTCTCACTGGGTGTTTTAATTAACTACCGGAAGTAGCAGAGCTCTTTGAAGCACTGGTAAAGCAATGCCGATATTCACAGAGCACAATAGATAAAAAGATCCCAGAAGTTATCTTCAGTTTTCTACCTAGGTTTGGTGTAAGTGCTACAGATGAGGAAATATTATAATGGAAGGGAGCTTACCAGAGCTTTTTCTTTTTTTTAATTCATGGTGATGCAGTAGTAATACCTAAAATCTGTAATTGTTAGACATAAATAAATGGGTTGTGACTTATTATTTAGTTTAACTGTATTTTTCAATCCTGATTCATAGTTTTTATGCTGGGAATAATATTTCCAACTAGAATGAGGCAAAAGTTTGCTTTTAAGCCTGTTTGTCAGTCACTTAGAATATTCTTTGTTCCAGTTTCTGAAATGATAGCATAAAATCTGTTCCCTGTAAGGCTTATAAGTATAAAGACTGAAACTGATTTTTCAGTAATCTCACACAGTACTTAGTATGTGTCTGAATTGCACTGTACCCAGCAGCTGAAGACTTGCTCTGCTTTGCAGTTGTCGTGATCTTTCCCATTACTGACAATTGCTTTAAAGGATTTAAGGGAATGAATATTAATAACAAAAGCATGAAAAGTAGTTTACTTGTTAAAAATGATAATTGAAAAACCCACCATTCATTTGAACCCTAAAATTACCAAAATTAACATTTCAAAATGACAAATCTACTGTGGTGAAGGTTCTGGAAATTAGGAGAGGCAAAGCGGTGTGCAAAAGTAACTGAATGAATGAGGAGCTGCAAGGCAAGCTCGAGGAGGTTACAGAGAGATGCATGTTCAGTGACTACAACCAGGACACTTTGAACTCTGGTTCTCTGTAAATTATTGAAGTGGTGATAAAGGCCTGATATAGGCCTTTGAAATTATAATGATAATAATCTTCTAAATGTCATAGATGGATGGCTAGGGAAAAGGCAGGAAAAAAAGTACCTTGTATTTTTGGGTTTCTTCATTCTTAGATATATATCTCCGATGGCTGGGAAAAATTTTTAGCAGTTGAACCGAAGGTCAGAAACACTGATTCACTCATTCTTGTCCCAGAAAAACTTATCCTTGTACTAGAACAAATAAGAAGGAAGGGAAGGTGTGAATCCTGTCCAGTTGGCTAAGTTTTTCACTTAGTTTAACACTGCATTCTTGCCTCAATAACTGTGTTAAAAAAAGAGATTCTGAAACCAGAGTAGAGTTGTCCACAGCATTGAGATTATGCCAGTATCATTGTAAAAGTTTGTATCTGTATCTTCTTTTGTATGAATACAACTCTTCCTGGGAAAATCCCTTAAATTCCTTAGTAATGAAGGTTTCCTGAGACTGTGGTTTCAGGACTCGCAAGTATGCTCCTTCATATGCTTTGATCTGAAGTCCTCTGGAGTTATTGGAAGCCTATTGCCTTTAGTGTAATTTCCATTTCACTCATATGCTGTTATGAGTCCTTGTGTAAAGAAAATAGAACAAACAGTTATTTGTCATTTTTTCAAGTACGATGACTGCTGGCAAACTCAGTTTCAATAAAAAGGAAGACTGCTTTGGGAGAGAGATTTGAGAAAGCCAGATGGACTTAGGTATTGGCAAGGAAAAGTGGTCTTCAACCTTATTCTTTTCCTTCTTTAACTCAGCCAGGATCATTTATCATCTACTGCTCTTGCCTTTCTAGAATATGATACCGTGACCAAAATGCCGAAAGGCTGTATGCATACTGTTCCAGACCATGACTGTTGGCAAATCTGTCTTGCTTTTGTGGAATTTGAAGATTACTTTGGAGGCAAATGTGTCTTCACACGTATTTTTCAAAGGGTTTTCCTATTTCTGTTTTTCTTCCCCTTTTCCACTTACCTTTTTCTTCCTCTTCTCTGTTATGCAGAGCCAGAGAATTTTCTTTGGTCCCTTCATATTTCATTAATTGTGACAGTATGCCTCAGGAGACTGCGTTACTCCAGGTAATTTCATCAGTGTCAAAATGGATGTTAGCCAGTAGCCTTGACACTGCAAGTTAATCTTTTATGAAAGATTTAAACAGACAACAATAAGGCGTGGGGTGGTACCTTTATACTTGACTAGGGAGAATTCAAATGTCAAAAGCATACAGCATTCTCTTTAGTGTTTTTCAAATTTTCTTGAATTTCATTTGCAGCACGACACATCCTTTGAAAAATCAAAGCAGTCATAGTAATTTTGAATGAGTTGTCAAATTTACATTTCAGAATCTCTCTTTCTCTCCTCTTGCTTGGATGTAATAAAATGCCATAAAGTCTGACATTCACCCATACATGCTGATGTATTATGTCCCTGAGAAATAAGCCCACAAACTTTAAAGTGCTGACTTTTAGCTTCTACAAGTGCTGTGTAGTAATCACACAAATGCAGTGTTTTATTTATGGAGTAAAAACCTTGACTTAGTATATGAAATGTGACAATGCTGAGAACAAGTCTGAGTCTTTATAATATTTAAAATGAAATGTCATTAAATATTACTTGGCTTATGTCATTAATACAAAAGATAAAAAGACTTTTACAACTGAGATGCCTGCGATATCTGTTGTCGGAATTTTGGATGTATTTTCCTTATTTTTTAATAAAAACGCATCCAAAATGTGACTTACTGTGTAACATTTCAGAAAATTTTCAGTAATAATCTGATCTTTGCATGAAGATTCTTTGGATAAACAAAGAAATGAATGATCTCAAGTTGCATAAAAATATCAGGGTTTTTTTCCTACACTTGGGTAATTTTGTTTCATTTATTAAGTTGTTTTTCCATAATAATTTCCACAAAGTACATTAATGATAAATTATCTGGGTGTGCGAATAAGGAGTTACACAAGTTTATCTGGTCACAGAATGAAACTACAGTTTTTGTTAAAGAACCTCATAGTAGGCTAGTTCGCTTCTTTTTAGGCATTGGTAAATGATGGGTATGCAGCCCTACCTGATTAGGGCTGCAGATGCAAAAAAATAATTTAATGTAGGTTCAAGATAAGATTTTTTTTAAGAAACAGATGTGGGTTTTAGGTCTCCAAACTAGGTTCTGTTCATATAACTTAACATTATATTAAGAACTGTCTAAGATTTAAAATAGTAATTATAAATTATCAAATAATAGAAAAGCAGTCCAGATAAACATTAGATACGTTACTTAGACAACTGGCTTTCAGGGAGATCTCAGAAGATGAGACAGAATGGTGACTGGAGGAGCACTTTATGCAAAGTATCATCTTTTGTATCTGCTGCCTTATTCTATGTTTTGCCGAGTTGATTTACATGCTTAAAAATAATTTTCTTTTTATCAGTTTTGATTATGAGACTAACTTTAATCTGGGGTCCCTGTTTTTGATGAGTTAATAAGCCTCCATCTGTTAGAACTATTACTGTTACATTAGTTGGTTGCCATGGAAAAATTTACCACAGTCTGTCTGGGCCTGAAGAGTGGTATGTACCCATTGTTGATCTGAACAGATCCCTTCTTTTATTCATTACCCATAGCACTCCATAGCAAGAGCACTGACATCTTGTATTTGAATCTTGCTTTTGGTTATTTTTTCAGTAATTCTGTAGTCCCCTGTTACACCTTCAGCCACAGTTATGCTACACTTCTATCTTTACTATTATTACTGTAACATAATCTTTAGATAATTATATCAGTGTTAAGGCCATCAATGTACAGTAATGATCATCCCTTGTAAAAGAAGAGAATTTTTGTTTTGATGGTCACAAAACCAGCAAGAGAGCTTTAAAGTATGCCATATCTATTTTGAAAAACAAGATGTATCTGTAGTTAGTCCTTCCAACAAAGCGACATGTACCAGAAGCATGCGAGGACAATTCAGACTGAAACCCATATCCAACTCATCCACTGAGCTGTAGAGCTTGTTGACTGACAGATGTGTGGCAGCAGTGAACAGGGAGCTTTTGTGTAATCAAGCCATTGCTGAGGCATTATTTTCCTTTGTGAGTCTGTTTTATTACTAGATTTGCAAAAGACTAGACAAAAGAAGTCTTTCTTCCTTGGTATTATTTACTTCCAAATGTAGGCAGAGGAACATTACTTGTTAATATGTGATATGTGCGCATTTGCAGGCTGTTTGGTCATTTTCTAGATGAAAGACATCCCAGTTAAATCTTTATCTGCATAAGTTAAAATAGTATCAAGGACTTATTAAAAATTTCTAACAAATAATTAAAACAAGAAAAAAAAAATTCAAACTGTAGGGAGGTAACCCCTCAGTATGAATCTTCTGATTCAGGTATTGCTGACACCATGCAGATCACATTCTGCCTTCCCATGAAGAGTTCCAGGCTCCTCAAAAGACAGCTGTAAAAGAAGTTTTCTCTCTCCAATCCTCTTTTTTTGTGCATTTCTTATATTGAGCTCTTACCTTTTCATTGTTGCAGTTTATCCTTTTGACATATTTATGTGTGAAAGTAGTACTCTTATTCTCTCAGCTACTGGAATTATATTTACAATTTATATATATTGTAATGATGGAAAGAAAGACACAGCAAAACAGTGATTTTACAAAGAACAGGAAAAATGAATGGGCGTTTCACTTGTTTATACCTTTTCTAAGGGTGTATAGAATTTAGTAGCAAGAATGGAAATACTTCCACGTGTTTTAAATACAAAGTCGGGGGGAAAAAAGAACAAAAACAAGAAAACAAAAAACTTTAAAAGAGAAATTAATCTGCCCAGCCTTGACAACATCCAAAGCATAGATGGGTAAATCTCAGCCAGTTCCCATGGTTTCTTTTAAAGTCAGCAGAGATAAACATTCCAGAGAGTAATTTATCTTACTCTTCTTAGATGCCTTTCTTAACATGAGATTAATTTCCCTTTGTTGTTGATTGTAAAGTGAGACTAGAATGACTTGTTCAGACTTAAAAGCCCAATCTGGAGATGTCTAAACTAGGGCTAACTAATCTGTCCCATCATTTAAAGCAGAAGGTACTGTTAGACAATTTAGTCTGAATTTCTACATATTTCATTTCACTCAGTAACTGCATCCAGCAACTTCAGCTAAAGCTGACATAAAGCTGAGCCAATATTAAGGCCAGCTTTAGCTCATTTATTGCAAAGGGTCTTGTCATCATATACCAATTCAAATTCCAAAACCAGTATTATAATATGTGCCTCCATAGGAAATGCATGGGTGAACTCTCAGCCTTCTATTTTTCTATCTCGAATCCTGAGCTATGACATAATCTGTCCCCTATACAAGTGATCCAGGTTTTCTGATTGTAAATGATGAATGCAGCTACTAACACCCTCTTTCATTCTAGTTATTTGTCTTGCCTACCTGTTACCTGGGTCCAGATTTGAAATAATTGTTGGAAATCATTGCTCTGCTTCAAACAGCTCTTTGTCCACTGCATGTGCAGCAGCTTTGTTCACTCCCAGCCAAAAACTTTCAATATCCTCTCAATATACAATTTCCATGTATTAGGTGTGAAAAAATCCCTCTGAAAGCTATGGGTTTTAATCTGTTTTTGAGAATCTGGTGCTTGGTGTATCTTAAGTTTCATTTTCTCACCTTCAGAATATTGCCATATTGAGAATCAGTTAATAACTAATGCAGCAGCTTAAATCTGTCTTAATCATCTGTCTCATTACATTACACCTGTTCAAAAAATCTCTGTATTAGCTTTCGTAAAATTTCTTACTGACTTAAAAGTGGCTCTTTTCTCCCTTACAAATGCTTCCACAGTAGTGGTCCAGGTACTCTGTGGCTCTCTCACCACCTTTTATCACATGTGACTAGTTTTCATACAGGCACGTATGCATCAGACTGTTTTTTGAAAAGTCTTCACTATCAGCTGGATTTAGTTGTTTGCAGCTATAACTCTGACTGTAGAGTTACCCTATGATCCAAATTTAGCAAACTGACACCATCCTGTCTTTCAAGCCTACATTTATGGAAGGTATGATAGAGGTACGCTGGAGATTTTTAATGAGTTTTTAGCCTGTCAAGTACAAAGTGTCTGCTGTGAAGAAGGTCCTTGAAGTCTGTGATTTTTGTACTGAGAACATCTAGGATTTAATTTATGATTTAATAGTAAGCATTAATCAGACAAAATAACATGGCATGTTTTGGGTTGGCTCTTAAAACATTTATGGTTTCAGTAAGTCATGGACTTTGCCTGGTTTCTGAGATATGGGAAATTGAAAAGATTGACTGATCATCTTGTACTATTGTCCCAAAATATAGGATAATTTAAAATATGCAACATTTGCAATGATCTGAAGTTTTTTCCTAGCTTGACAGTTGATGGGCTTCCTATGTCTTTCTTTTTTCTTTTTTTAATTTCTCTCGTCGTCTGTCATGTTTTCATACTGGACTGCAAGTATGGCAACACACTATTTTTCCTGTCAGAAATTCAGTCAAATTCTGACTCCTCTAGAGTTTCACCACCAGAATGAGCACAAGTTGCCTGCAGACAGCTATGCAGATCTCAAACATGGCATTCTGGCTTTGCTTAACTAGGATTCACTTGCTCTTGTTCAGCCTCCTCTTCATCCTCTGCTTGCTCACCTTTCACAAAGCAGCATGATCTTCCCCAGCCTCACCAACCATCACTGCCACATGTATACAAAGTGATGCAGTGGTATTTACAGCCCTTTCACCCCTGGTTGCTATCCCACTTGATAAATACCAGCAACTATACACACTTGGGAGTCATGGGGTTCATCAGGGCTCAGATTTCTGCCAAACTTGAGCCCTGCAAATGGTATTTATGTGAGTATTGTGGGACACAGGAGGGAAACATTTAACGAAAAATGTCTCCTCCTCGTCAACCTTTACCATATCTTAGTTATTGTTTTCCTCTCTTTCCCTTTTACTTAAGCTCTGATCTATTTATTCTGACTTAAAATAAGAATTACATCTGTAAAAAAGCAGTCATGTTAGCAGCCTGTCACATGGAGGGAGAGGGGATTTCCTATAGCACCTGGTAGTAGAAAGCTCTCGCTTTGAAGACAGCAGCTCGTCCTTCCCACTGGCAGTGGCTGGGACGCTGGTGGGAGAAGTAGATGCATGGTTATGGAGAAGAAACAAGGATCTATGTATGACTAAATGAGAAATATAGAAGTTTGAATCTACCAGCTCTGTGTACTTTCAGAAGTCTAAGAAGTCCAGACGACCATATATAAAGCAAAATCACAAGTATGTGGGGGAAGATGGTGGTGGGCAATAACAGGTAGCAAATAACATAAATTCAGGAGAGAGTTAACAGAAGGGTGGCTGTCAGCTGGTCTGGTTAGTTTTTATTTACCTGGAGTACAAGTACCTGCTACAAGTAGGAAGTTAGGTTGTTTTCTTTGACACAACAGTTCCCTCTTTCTACCTGTCAGTGTATTCTGACTTCCTTTTTAATTTAATTCATTTGCTATTTATTTATTAATTCAAAAGACAATGTGTTTCATACTAACCAATAAGAATGACAATACTAAAATACCCATTTAAATATGCTTCCAGATGATTCAGAGAGATTTGCTTATGTTCATAGCTAGCCAATATAAACATACAAATGAGAGTATAGGTGTATTTATACCTCGTGATATAGATGTTTTGCATGTAAATGTGCAAACACTTTAATAAAACTATAGCAGTGGACATTACTGAATTTTCATTTAGAATTAGGTTTTAGAATACCTAGCATTAGGGAATGCTAAAATTAAGGTCTGCGCGTATGAATTATAATACAGTCTTTGCTTTTATGATCACATATATTTTTAACAGAAGCCTTGTTTTCTCAGGCTGCATTGAAAGAAAATGCTGTCTGTAGGACGTCTGATTCATCTATTTCTGGTTATAAGATGTGTAACACTAGAGATGGAACTGATGACTGTGAAACAGAATGATACCATCATTAATGCAGCCGTGTTAAAAGTAGTATCTTTATAAGTGGAAAAATTAGACAAGCTTTCTGGAAGATATGCCCTTTTTTCATTCTTAAATTGAAGTAGAAGATTTCAAAGTTGAATGCCCCTGTTGAGTACAATTTTTTAGATATCTCTCAGTTAGACCATCTCTATAGGAGGAGGAGAGCTCTCTGCTACAGAGCAGAGCCGCAAGAGGTGGTAAACTAGTTGTCTCTTAGGGGAAAGAGAACGATGTAAAGCATAGCAGAGTCTGGAGGGAAGAAAAAGGAAGTTCCTGGAACTTACACCTAAATTTCAAAAATATATTTTTCATCTAAAGCATTAAGTACTCTTGTAACTATTTTTCCATCTTTCTGGGTACACCATGAAAAATATGGGGTCAGAGTTGAAGAATTGTTGTGTTTCCAGTTGTAAATAAAATCAATTAGGACTGCTCTGAATGATGACAATGTTATAAATTAGTGTATGAAGAAGTCAGGTCTCAAGGGATCAAAACTGTACACCCAAACCTAGTAGGCTTCTTAGTACAGCTGTTAATTTTCAAGCTGAAAAATGGCTGTAATAAATTGAATCTTAGGAATTTCTAGTTTTGGAAATTCATTAACCATTCTTTCACTATAGCAAACCCACCATGGAAACAGTGCTGAAGAAAATAATTTTACTTTCAATTCAAGCTTTGAATAATGTGTACTAAATAAGGTATGGGGTCAAACAAACACTGAATAAAGAAAAGAACAAAAAATACTACCTTGAATAACAATAAATACAACTAAACAGTTAGAGGAAGAAATGTAATGAGTCATGTAACTAAAATGTTAGAATGGATGTGTCAAAGAGGCTATAAAGTTGCATATGCATAGGCAATTTTTCTGATAAACTTCTGAGTGCTTGAATACATAACTATGTCATTCTGCTCAAAAAGGGTTGTGCGTACTCCAGATTAATAGAATTCTGCATATTTCTAACATCTTAGAAAACAATCTGCCATCTGATCAGCTATAACTGTGTTGGTAATGAATTAGGATCATCAGCATTTTTCCAATCAGTGCCACAAACTGCTTCAGCTTCAGGCAGTAGAGTGAGAAGTGGCAGTAGTAGACTATGCATCATCTATGTACCAGCTGTATGGATAATGTGACATAAGGAATCCAAAATATAAAGATAATAATGATCTTTGTAGTTCGGTTACAATTTCCTTAAGGAAATGTACCTTACTGATTAGAGGCACTTCTGCCCGTATAATGTTGGCCAGCCTGGTCCTCTATTTCTATATACCCCCATATCAGTTTTTTGCTATCACAACTCCTATTTCTCATGCTTCTGCAGAGTATCCAGTCAATTACATCTATTCGCATTTTACTTTTGTGCCAGGGAGAAATAAAAAATATTTTTAGATTAATGGCAGAGCTCCCAAACAGCCAGTCCTTTCATCATGAAGAGTCAGGTTGGTCAGATGCAACTCATCCTTGGTGATACCAAGATGGCTTTTACCAGACCCCTTCTTGTTCTTTGTGTACTTGGAAATGTTTTCAGAAGGATTTGATCTATTACATTCCCAAATACTAAATGTTTTTGACCAGCCTATAGTTTTCCTGATCCTAATTGCCCTCTCTGAAGCTAGGAGTTAAACTTTCTGCCCTGTGGGCTACTGCTTCACTCCCACTGAACAGGACACCTGAGAGCAAACCTGGCCAGTGGAAACTGAGATGAATAAGTCATTGAGTACCTGGACCTTTTCCACATCTCTCATCACTAATTTTCCTGTTTCATTTGATTGCAGACCTCCACTTGCCTCAGGTGCCTATATATAGATAGATAGATAGATAGATAGATAGATGTAGATATAGATATAGATATAGATATACCTACAGACACTCTTCTTGTTGACCTTCCCCTTCCTAGTTTGTTTCAACTCCAGCTCAGTTCTACCTTTCTAACAGCATCTGTTCATGCTTGGGCAGTGCCCTTATATTCCTCCTGGGTAACCTATCTGCACTTTCACCTTCTCTGGTGATGTTTTTTTGCTCTTGAACTCATCCATCCATGCTTGTCTTGCTTGCTTTACTTTCTGCACATTGGAGTGGACCATTCTTGTCTTCTGAGGCTGTCCTCAGACACATGGTTTAGAGGCAGACTTGGCAATGTTAGGCAATGGTTAGTCTTGATCTTAGAGGTCTTTTCAAACTTAAATTATTCCATGAAGATGAAGCAGCTGTCCTGAGCACTTGCTCAGATCACCAAAGAAGACAAATGCTCTTGAAGTTCAATATTGTAACTATTTGACTTGGTCACTTCTGTGAGCATTTTAAGCTCCATAATCTCACAGTTCCTGTAATCAAGGTTACCTTTTCCCATTCTATCTCCAAACATTTCTTGTTTGCTTTTGAGTAGTAATTCCAATAGAACATCTTGCCTAGTCAGGTAGTCCATTCCATCACCTGTGTCAGGAAATTGTAATCAGGACACTTCAGGAGTCTCAAGGGTTTACTTAATGTGTACATCTCTCCTCTCCTGTCCTCTCCTCTCCCCTCCCGTTCCTTCCCCTCCATTCTCCTCTCCTTTCCTCTCCAATATCATGAGGCTTCCTCCAGGTTTCTAAAGAAAGCTTCCTCTGTTTCCCCTGTGCAGAGAGGTGGTCTGTAGCAGAAGCATGCCACCATGTCAGTCTGTCCTCTGATCTTTTCCTGTAAGCTCTGAACTGGCTCCTCACCAGTCCCGAAAGTCAAGCTTAGGTGTTCAATGAGCTCTCCTTGATTTCCCAGCTGGTCTTTCCTGAACAGCCTATGTCCATCCATTGTATCTCCCATTCACTGGTGCAAGTTCCCCTGCTACACCTCCTCACCACATGTGAGAACATTCCAGGGGTAATTCCAATAAATATCACAGCCCTTTTTTAGATTACTTTTGCGACTTAGTGGGTGTTAGGTTAGTCACCAAATGCAATCATTCCTTTTATGAAATTTTTACACTACTCTAGGGACTCGGCAGTTATTTTGGGAAGCTACAGAACAATGAGGACCTCAGTCAGCCTTTTAGTTTTCCAATTGCTCAACAGTATAGGTTTAAAGATTTGAACTTTCTTGAAAGTGAGAATCCACTTAATGGTAATTGAAAGTGTCTTTCCAAATGCGTAAAATTTCAGTCTTCACATTTAATTAAAAAAATCTCAAAAAAATTAGTATATCACTAACAGGACATAAGACTAGCTATAAATGTTGGACTTCTGAGATGTCATAAACTCCACGACAAGGAAATTAACAGATATTATTTAAATTGTCATATTATTACTATTATAAACTATGCTGATTAGTAGCTACTTTGCATGCAGATTGAATGTATGTATTAATTCATTTTACTTCAAAATAGAGGATCTGCCAGTCAAATCACACACTATATTGTAACATGTTGTGAAGTCTGATAATATATAACATGAGAGCTTGCTAGTAAAACTTTCCTAGTATTATCACATAATAATATGAAAATCTGTGGATTGAGGAAAATCAGATGAGATGAGACAAGATCAAGTATAAATATGTCATATGATAACCTATGTGTATTCTGGGGATGTGAGGAATATGGCATATAGATTTGGCATAATTTGTAGGGTTATTTAATCATGAAAAATAGGGATTTAAGTTTGCCAGATTCCATCCTAGTTGACCCACAAATTAGAGGTGGTGCAGAAAACAAACAAAGGAATTTCGTATCTTTGTGTAATCACAAATTCTGTGATATAGAGATAATAGCATCAATATTTTCATGACTCTTCTGTTACATTAGGCTTAGTAATATGGTGAGAGATTAAAGTGTGTACAAAAGTGTGGGAAGAGAAAATTATGATAGGCTGAAAACTATGTCCTGGATTCCATGTCATCATGGCAAAGTCATCCTGTTTTGGTAACAATAGTATGTATCTGGGGCAGGGCATAAAAGTATCCCTAGGACTTTAACGATATATACAACTGCACAGTCATCATACATGGCTGTATTCTTTTATCACCAACACAGTTAAAGTCTGCTCATTTTGGATAGCCAATGGATTAGAATGCAGTTGAGATCTTTGAAGCACCGTACCTTTTTATCATATTTTTTAATCATTGTTCCAAATGTCGTTAGTTCTCAGATGAAGCAAAATAGCAACACAAAAACTGGCTGTATCATTTATTATACCATATAAAAAGAAAAAAAAAATCGGGCCTTTGCCTTGATGTGACACTCTTAAAAGAAACAGTTAGAAGGTGATGCATTGTTCAGGAATGATCCCTTATTTTTCATTCTTTCATATTACCCCTTTCAAAGAAATATTTTGTAAGTGCTCCAATCAATAGTATAAATTTTGAAGTAATTTTAAAACTACTGGTGATTCTACAGGTTTTGTTGTCCTATTTATTTCACACCTCTTGTCAGTTAAAATAAGATACTTCATTGTGTTAATCCTGTGTCCTGTGTTCATCATTCATTGTACTTAAAACCTAATGGACTAAATTCTCACTCTAAAGCTCTTATCTTTGACTTCTGATTGCATGTTGTATTAGAATGTTTCTTTCCTAAGTCTTGGAAAACTGAGCACTCTATTTTACATTATGTTTGGTACTAGCCAATCATTCTGGGAAATCTTTTTTTTTCCCTTTTTAACCATATAATCCATCTCTCTCGCCTCTTAATGCATGAGATAAATGTAGATTCATCAGTATTTTATTTAGGTTATTTTATGTAAGGAGGGAGGTCTCTTCCTACTCCCTTTAAATACAAATTGTATTTGTTTTGCTATATGTAAGCAAGATATTTGCTAATGCATTTATTATGTTGTGTGCTATGTACCCTGTATGTTGAAATGTAAGTCACAATGCAATCAGAGACAGAGTTTAATTCAGAGAATTATTAAATATATCAAATGCCTAAAGTAATATTCACATCTTTGTCATGTTTTAGTTGCATCTTCTTCAGTGATGCAGCCTTGATTCAAACAATATTATAAAGAGAGAAAGTAACCATCAGGAATAGGTTACCTGTAGAAAATACTGTATTGAAATTTAGTAAATAAATAAATAAAGGAACAGAGTGACCATTATGTTGCAAATCCACTCTTAAGTGAACTGTTATTTCTTTTGTTTAGAAGGCAACATATAGACATTATTTAAAGGCTGCTTAACTGACTCCTAAATAGGTCTGTTTCCATCAGCTTAGCAAAGTGCCACAAATCCCTAAAGTTACTGAACCATGAGGCAAGAGAGCTGTCTCTGTTATGGAATAGTGATGTGCTGCTAGCATCAGATATGTGGGTTTTGGTAGAAAGAGAGGTAGTAACTATTACGTGTTACAGCATAGTTTATCTACTAAATTATCACAGAGCTTAAGCCCAGAAGAATCAATTAAATGTCCAGTCTGGCCTTTAGGTCTTTCTCTTGGCAATATCTGAGCCTTCAGTAGATCTCAAGACCTCAAATGCTGCGCAAATATTCCTCTGTAAAGCTATATGTGACACCATAAGACCTGTGCAAGACATTAGTTGGATAGAAACAATGAGGAGACTAGGCAGCATGCCAAAGGAAGAAAACAGTGTGCAATCATAAGGGCATCAAAGGAAGAAGATTATTTAGATATGATGTTCAAGATTTCAATGTGGCAAATATTGCCTTTTGGAGGAGAAGCAGGGGAAAAAAAAATCCAAATTCTTTGCCTAAAGAGGGGAAGAAATTCCTTTCACGTCCCAAATTAGTGACCAGTATAATCTTGACTTTTTGTGGGGGCATTTATATGAACTGTCAAGCATCCTACTCATGATAAGCCAGCAATACTGTATGGAAAAACTATTCTCCTGGCAGTTGCCGGTAACAGCCACCCAATATTTCCCAAAAGAACCTGAAGTGGCCTCATGATTCCCGCTGTGGATCTAGCATGAGGAGTAGGTGGTAGCAAGATATCGGAAATATAAATAAAAAAGGGGATTTAATTTGCAGACATGCATTAAATCTGCATGCCCTTCCTTGCCCTCCATGTTGCACTCATTTTCACATACCATGATGTTCTACTGGATGACATTAGTCTTGTTGGGGATCACAGTTACTCAGTAAGAGAAGGAATTTTAAAAACAAAGGGATTGCTGCTCCAAATTTGAAAGTAATTTTTCAGGGAACTTGTGTGTGATGGAGAATTAAACAAAGAAGGTTACAAATGTGATTTAACACAGCTCTTCAGCACCCTTATGAACCTTTCATGTTTTCATTTCATTTCAGAACTGTAAAAGTTGTGTAAGTCTGATGAGGTTTCAGGAGGGTTTCCAAACCCCTGACATTTATTGCTATGGTCTCTGGATCCAGGTGTAAATGTGCTAGTGTATGTTGGCTCATGCAGACTTTTGACAATGTCTGGGATTAGTTCAGTTCCTCCTCCTATGTGTATTCTGGCAGTGCCAGCGGGCTGGGCAGCCATATGCTCCTATATTAATTTTGGCAAGGCTAGCAATGCTTCAGTGCAAATTCCATAACACATCCATAATGTAGAACCTACTGGTGTCCCAGAGGTGCTGCTAGTGACATTACTTTGAAATCCTAGAGGTAAGGCAATAGGGCTTTTTTGTTGTTGTTGGAAGGGTGAGTATGGGTTTTGCTGGTTGGTTGGGTTTTTTAGGGGTTTTTTGGCTACTTATTCTATAGAATGTGAAAACTCAAAGTCTTAGTTTTGCCTTTGGATATGAAGCACATGACCAGTCACTGCAGCTGAAGCTATACCTTGGCTGTCTGAACCAGTAATGTTAGTAAATTTCCTGGGGTTTAAGATAGAAATGGCTTAGGGCTTTACTGCTCATCCTTGTTCCTAATAAAGCTAAAACTCTTTTTTTGCTTAAAGACCCTTTCACACAAAATAGGCTTCTGTCCACATAACTTTGCTAGCTGAACTGAGTTAACTATTGTTAACATAAAATAATGCAAATAGATCAGGAAAAAGAATTATTTTACAGTATTTCACAACTGAAAACTCTCTGAAGAGGTCAGATGGATCAAAATATAATTTTGATTGATGAAAAGCCATTATATCTGATTCGGAAAGATTCCTTATCAAATAATGATGAAAACTGATACTTTTTGTAAAATAATAATGATTTCTGAAAGCAAGTTATACAGCAGTGTGGGGAAAAATATAATAGACTAAACTCTTCTTACAGATTTCTACTTTTACTGAATAATGCTGAACATAAAAACAAATTCAGATTGACTGTAGGAACTGTGGTTTATGACTTGGTCTCTAGGTGTTCATAAAAAGTGTTTTAAGAGAGCACTTTATTTTAGAGGCATTTCATTCTTAGCGTATCTCCTTGCAAGGTAGTTTTTATTTAAATGAGAACT
Organism: Corvus moneduloides; assembly: GCF_009650955.1. Taxonomy (NCBI): domain Eukaryota; kingdom Metazoa; phylum Chordata; class Aves; order Passeriformes; family Corvidae; genus Corvus; species Corvus moneduloides. Next base: position 79,620,280 of record NC_045477.1, read on the forward strand.
GTCCATTTTATTTTACTGTACATGCAGTTAAGAAAAAGGTAGTATTTTAATGCTGTATGACAAATAATGCTACTGAGAAGCTGAACATATGCTTGAAAAAATTATAAAAATCTAGTTACTGAAGAATAATCATTTTACCTCTTGGCTTGGCTTTTACTGGAACGTGGAGAAGCCAGCAGTGCGTCTTAAAGCACTGTGGAGCAGTAAGGGATATCTTGGAAGTTACTCTTCTCTGCAGAATCCCATTCTTTGCCAGTACTTATATAACATTAGTATAAACATTGTCCTGGCTACCTGATTCACTTCCTCTCGGTAATTCAAGTTACAGACTGTAGTAATCAACTTGGTCAGTACTATGACCACAGTGGAAACGAAGTAGATCATAGCAAAGAAGGAACATATTCTTTCTGTTGGAAGAAAGATATTCTATTGCATGGTTTAGTATCCATGGTAATGAATATTTAAAGAATCTTTCTGAAGTTTCAGAAAGAAAAAAAAAATCAACACTGTATTTTTAAAATGTTCTTTGTTTATTTCTTCAGCACAAAACATTTGCTTATGACTTACGTATAATACCATGGAATGAAAGTCACTCATCAATCCTCCATTGAAGTTGATCCAAATTGCTTGATTTGTGAAATCGCTTAGAGAGGAAAATCTACCTGACATTTTTCTCTGCAAATTAATGCAAGTTTTAGTGTAGTTAGAAAAAATCCAGTTTCCATATATGCCTTATTAAACTAAGAGCAGCTGTAGAACTGTATTTTCACAAGCGTAAAAATGTCAAAGCAAAAGCGTGCAATCATTCAGACGAGAAGAATATATAGGTCTGTCAACCATGAGAAATACCTGGGGTAAGAATATTATATTGACATTCCTTCTCTGTTAGGATTTAGCACCACAGACTTCTAGCTGACATTCTCCTGTATTTCTTGTATTTTAAGCTCTTGCTGTTAAATGGGTATTGGCTCAAGACCCCTTAGGAGTAAGGCTGTGAGGGTCATTGAATCTTCCATTTTGGGCACAACAGCTAGAGACGTATGTTTACTTTTGCTACTTTTCCTCCATTGCATAAGCCCATTTCTTTTAGTAGTCATTTTTATTTTCCAGCAAATAGCAATGACAAGGGCTAATGGGAAATTCATCCAGAGATATGTGCTAGGCTGGGTGAATATTTGAAAGAAAGGCTTTGGAACCAGAACTGAACCAGTAATTTCCTATTACACTTGAATTTTGGTTTGTATTATGAAGCAACTCTTGCCACCGAGCATTGAAAATGAGGTTGCAGAGGAAAACATTTGCTAGGATATATGTCGATTTTCACTAGGACTGAGAGCAAAATAAAGGTAAAACCCATTTGCTTTGGCTGGGTAGCACTGTCCAATCTAAATGGGTTTGCAACTTGCAAATCCATGGCACTGAGGAATAAGGAAATATAAAACGCCTTATCACAAACCAAATGGAGTTCATCGGAGAGAGGACAGACTCCACAGTGTTTTGGGACTTTACCGGGTGGAAGGGCAATGGCTAGGTGACAGTTCCTTATCTGTAAGGTTATAAGTATTATTCAGTAAGTCAGATCAGAACAGTACTCTTCAAATTGTGCTGAATATCTAGTGTGTAGCTTATGAAAAGCAAAATGCCCCACAGTCAGGTTTCTTGCAAATAATTTAAGGTTATTGTTCAATTGTCTAATTTCTAGTAGTGAAGCAATTTAAAAGGGAGTATATTAGCTACAACATTCCCTTGGCATTTTCTTTCTCCTTGATTCTGTCCTTATAATGCTACTATTGACGTTCCTTCTCTGGCATTTATTATTCTCTTTGGTAGTTTTATAATTCTGTGAAGCAACTAACAGATTAACAGATTGCCCCTCTTAGTTTCATGCAGTATTATGTTTTATTAGCAGTACTGCTTATTATTTGGATGAAAGAAGTTTATCTTGCCCCCTGCCCAGAAAATAAGTGTTAGTTAAATGATGGAAACCCAGTGGGATAAGCTAGTCTAATTCTCAAATGTTTATATTAATACAAACAGGTAAATTTGCTTAACCACAGTGATGCATCCACAGCCTCAAGTTAGAAAGAATTGGGACCTTTCTCTAATTAACAATGACCTTAGAAGTCTTTATGTTTAAAAATAGATTAAAGATAATGTACCACTACACTCAGTAAGACAGATTCTGTTCATGGTAACTCAGAATAAAACTGGAGGTGATATATAATAGATTTTTTCTTTAGTTGTTTTAATAGCTTTGAACATAACAGCTTTCAAAACTTAATTGGGAGGTCTGGAGGAGCACAAGCACATTTTTATTTCCAGCAGTTTGACTGAATTGGATTACCTTTTTTTTTCTTGCTTTAAATTATCTGTGTGATTCCATATAGACTGCCCTGTGAGCTTCCAATTAAAAAAAAAAAAAAAAAAAAAAAAAAACCACCACCACCATTTGGTTTTCTCTATTTAATTTTGCTGTGGTTTAATCTTAACACTGATTTTTGGAAGTCATAATTTTGACTTCCAAACCTCAGAAGACATATTGTCTGTTGAAATATTGTTTTTTCCAAGGCATCTTATGTAGTTTGATTTTTCAAAGCCCCATGAGGTTTTTTTGCTTTTGAGGGCAGTGAAATAAGCCCCATGAGGTTTTTTTGCTTTTGAGGGCAGTGAAATATCAGTTTTCTTCTATGGACAATAAAGGAAGGGAAGGGAAGGGAAGGGAAGGGAAGGGAAGGGAAGGGAAGGGAAGGGAAGGGAAGGGAAGGGAAGGGAAGGGAAGGGAAGGGAAGGGAAGGGAAGGGAAGGGAAGGGAAGGGAAGGGAAGGGAAGGGAAGGGAAGGGAAGGGAAGGGAAGGGAAGGGAAGGGAAGGGAAGGGAAGGGAAGGGAAGGGAAGGGAAGGGAAGGGAATTTTTAAAGAAAAATATCCCACTATTTTATGTGTTTAGCATCTCATTTCTTTTCCCAAAGACTATAAAATATTTGCAAACTCTCACCATTCCTTTCATAAAAACTACTATCCGTACCTCTGTGTTTTGTATTTTACAGTTAAATGGCATCTTAACTTAAAGGTAAAGATTCTAAATATGATTTTGAGGAATGAATGTTGATCAGTATCTGCATCCTTCCTATCTGTACCTTTTTTTTCCTATTTAAAAGAATAGGCATTAGCAGTCCATTTATTGAAAATTTTATTTTCTCTCCTTTAATGTATGGAACCATTGCTCAACTGCAACATAAATGTTGTATTTGAAATTAGCTTCTGAAATGAACTGCTGCACTTATTGACTGTAACATACAGATATTCTAGTATTTGAAACAAAGTTCAATAAAATATTTTTTATTTATGTTCTGTTTTCTCTCTTTCTTAATACATAAATACATCACTGAAAAGATTTGTTTTTCTCCAGTCACCCGAAAAGTATAGAAAGTTATGCTTCTTATATTTTCAAAAGAAGATGAGATACTGGAAGATTTATCGAGTAATTTTCTAAGCTCCAACTCCCTGAGAGGTTCAGATGCTGTTGGTATTTTGGACACATGGGAGAGCTACCAACCACATACAACAAGCTGAAGGAATCTTAGAGAGCAGAAAATCTTCTTTCAACTGCCTCCCTAGTCCGAAATTGTTCAGTCTCGTTTAGTTGCTTACAGCCTGTGCAGAGCAGGATCTTCATAGGCACGTATCTCCTCCACATCTGTGCTCCATAAATACACCTCGATGCCTGATGGAGAAACAGAATGTTTTCCAGAAACTCTATACTCCTTCAGCCCTTAGAAAGTCACAGAATATGTTTCAAACACATACCGGTATGATGGGTGATGCGTAGTGTATGGCAGCGTCTTTTATATAACATAGTGAAGCTTAGCAGGAATGAGGGTGTTAGAGGGCACACAGAGGAGGGAACAAAAGATGACTGGGATGTAGGCTGGGTGTGGAACATTTTCACTCCATCTCTTAGAGTACTTTCATTGTTAAAAAAATTTCTCCGAGTGCTGTTAAGCTAAAGAAAGAGTATAAAAGGAAACAGAAAGCTGTGACAGTAATTATGGAATGAATCTATAATAAAGGACTTGTAGTGGTGCCTGATGCAAGGATTAACTTTTGTATATTACATAAAACAGTAATGGAAGAAAATACAAAAATCAATAATCTTTTCTAACCAGTTTAAAGGAAAAATAAGTTCTCTGAAAGATTTGCCAAGGATATAGTTGTATACTGGTGGGAGCAAATGAACAAAGACTTTTTCCCAAAGCTCAGAGCATAGTATCTGAGTTCCATACAAGAAAGCATGAGAAAGTACTGCAGAGGTGCCCACTGCACAGTGTTTCCCACAACCTGGCTCAGACTGAGCTTAGCATGCTGGTTGGCTTGGATCTCCTTGTCTTTTAATATTCTAGAAAAAGGAATTAAATCTCATAAAGTTGTCCTTTGGAAATAGTACATAATGACATGAAATATATAGGTACCAAAATCTTCTGTTAGACTGTCATCTTACCATTGTTTGATATCTAACATTTCCTATAGCAGGTGACATATCTAAAAATCTATGCCTAGAAACCAGATTACTTCTTTTATTTCCATTTGTGGAAGGGTCTTCAAAAATCTTGAGATCAGATGGTTAAAAAAAAAACAACCACAAGAAAATATAAAAAATAATTATTAAATAGTGGAATTGGACCATAATCCTGCAGTCAGATTTTCATGGCTGCACATATGCCCCTATAGAGATGCTGCTGTACAAACAGCAGTTTGTCATGGGACAACTGTAAAAGGTGTCAAGGTATTTTTTTAAAGAAACCAAGTTTTTCCCTACTTAGACAAAGTGATTGAATGTTACAAAATGTGTCTTAAAGCCATTGAGATGACCAACAGAAAAATCAAACAAAAAAAAAAAATGAAGATAGTTATGAAGAACCTGAAATGTTGCCCAGTTCTTTAAATAACTGAAGTCAGTCATACACTGTATGGGCACAGGCTTAGTTCCCGTAAGAAGAAATTACTGATATTTCAACCAGATTAATTGCAGACTGATATACTTTGTAAATTGCATTCATTTTGCATCTGATTGTCATCTTTATCACGTCTCTCAAGTACCTCTCGATCCACCATGTAGGAAAAATATATTCTTTCACTGAATTTTGGGTCAAGGGGTGTGCTTCTGAACTTGTCTTGCTCAGACAGGCTTCATACATGGAATTGGTGAGGATGAAGAATGTGTCAAGCCTTTTTTTGCTGTTGAAGTGCCATCCCCGAGTTTATGGGGGATTGAGGTCACTGTGGCTTGTGGCATATCTCTAGGGAAGAAGAAGGTATTGCAGAAGAAGGTATTGGAGGTTTTCAGGATGAAGATTGCTTTGACAAAGAAAAAGCATGGATGGAGAGTCCTGTCAAATTCCTTCCAAGAAATGGAAAAGCAGAAGGACTGTAGTGCTCCTCCTAAAAAGGCAGTTTGTTTTAAAAAAACCAACAATTTTTTGTACTAATAAATTCTCAAATAGCATTTGGATGACTTAGATGTTACAAAAGTGGTGTATTATAAAGTGGGGCATGTGATTCCACATTATTCAGTACCTTTTTCTAACCTGGGAGAAAATTAAACAGAAAAAAAAAAAGGAAGGAAAAAAAGAGAGAAATATAAAATAAAGAGAAGAAATAACCATGGAATGATCAGTTATCTTTGGTCTTAGAACTGCAGTTTTATTTGAGGAGTATCTGCTATAATGCAGTTAATTTTTTTTTTTTTTTAATTGATCAAAATTAACACAGAGTTTTGTACCTGCTAGACGTATCCTCGTTTGTAATGACACTGAAAAAGATCTTGAGGTCAGTGTTGACAATTAGTTACCAATGCAGGACTACAGAAGGAGTATTACTTAGTATTCAGCATCAGTGACATTGTTGCTGAAGTACTTTGAGTTAAGATCTTTGAGTTAAGATGCCATTTAACTGTAAAATACAAAACACAGAGGTACTGATAGTAGTTTTTATGAAAGGAATGGTGAGAGTTTCCAAATATTTTAGTCTTTGGGAAAAGAAATGAGATGCTAAACACATAAAATAGTGGGACATTTTTCTTTAAAAATTCCCTCTGTTGATGGAGATGAATTATGAGAGGATTAAAAGAATGGTTAAATTCATATTTGTCTCTCATATTACGAATTTAAAATAACTCTCTAGTTTAACAAATGGAAAGTGAAGGGTGTCTCATTCTAAGGCTCCAAAAGAATTTGATCCAAATGATTTTGGGCAATAAACAGCTCTGTAATATAGCAGAAGTGAAAATAGCCTGTACATGGAAACTGAAACTTAGATAAAAGATCAGTCTAGATAAAGGCAATATACTTTTTCATGAAGTCTCTGGGAAAATGTGTTCAGTGATGTGGTAGTTATGCCATGACTTTAAATTCAAGCCACGACATTTTTCTCAGACACATACAATAACCCTAAGAAATGAAGCCCTTAATTCCTGAATTACTGCATGACTTTTTTATAGCCTGTGTTATGAAAAGACCAGATGACTGTAAGAGTTCCTTCTGGCCTTTAAATCTTAAACCTCTGTGAAGAGGACATTGAAAGAAGAGCTCACAGATTTTGGAACTGACACAGAAATCTAAACCCCATGAAAAAAAGTGAATGAAATATTGGTCTGCTGAAGAAGACAAACATTCCCTTGTATTTGCTAATTTCATCCCACATGCCTAAGCTTTTTAATTATAGTCCAAATAAATACAAAAAATGACTGCTTTTTGCTGATCATCAGAGCTCAGCAGTATATAATGTTGTCACCTAATTAAATCAGCTTCTAGATCTGTCTTTATACTTGTGTTAGTAAAAAAAATTGGATTCTTATTTGTAAGAAAACATCACACTTATCAGATGTCTTTTTTTTTTTTTTTAGTTGAATTAAATAATTTCATGTTGAAAATTTCCTAGAAAGATGAACTGAGACATTTGAAGGTTTTGTCAGGAAGCTGAAGCTGTCTGGTCAAACTTGTACTTTTCAGATGGTTTTGCTGCTGTGTCTAGCCACGGTTTATACAGGAATAACTAAATTTTTATTATGTTGATCATGGTCCATCCAACATGAATTTAGATGCTGTGAAGTGATAGCACTATTTCTTATGTAAAAACAGACAAGTTCTGTAGTGTTTATTTTCCTAATTTCTATATTTGAATAAACTACATAAATACTTAAAGCATTAAGTGAGCTTTATGAAGATGAGCTGTAGATTCTCCAGTAGCATCATAAGTACTGATGCAAACCAGGAAAGAGACTCCCATTTTGTGTTAATTAAAAATCACCTTGACAACTGAAGAAATCCCTTTATAAACTTAGAATTCATTTACATGTAATTAATCAAAATTTTGTTTGAGAAGATTTAAATGCATTTCAAGGAAACATACAAGTGTTATTTCCTCTTTTAAAAGTATGTTTGAAGCATTGTATGAAATGCAAATTTTTTGCTAGTGACGCAGGTTTCCAAAACTTCTTTTCTGTAAGCAAATGAAAAGGCAGTGGGATGGTTTTGCTAATGATATTTTAAAAATCTTGTTGATTAATAGCTATTTTATCTCTTATGAAATACTTCTGGCATATTTAATGAAAGAACCAGATACATAGGATCATCTTAAAGATGATGCTATTCTGATGAGCATATTTTAAAGAATTAAAACTTCTGTTTATTTCCTATGACAGGAATTGTGTTCTGTGCCACTTGTTCACTTTCCACAAGCCCACAGTCCACGAAATTGAAAAATCTATTGAAAGTCACATGTGAGTGAACCCACTAGCCTTTAATGTGCAAGAACACTCATCAATCATTTCTTTAGCCCTTCTTTGTTCTAATTTTACTCACCGACTAGGAGCGAGTGCTGTGTGAGTATTATTATACACAGGATTACCTGTTTCTGTGGCTGAGCCCCTCAGAGTTAGTACTGCCATATGAAAGCCATGCAATGCACACCCTTCTGCAGTTTTGCAGCTTTGCATGTTCAAAGTAATGTCTGCCCATCCCAGCTTAATTATTTGTGTGGTAATCCAAGAAGTTTTCATAAAGCCTAATTAATTTTATGGTTGGATATAGAATTAGTCTTTTGTTGTTCTGTAGAAGCAAGGCAGGCTTTACAGTGTCGGAAACAGTTTGAAAGTCTAAATCAGGTGTAATATAAACAAATGAGATGAGTCAAGAAAGTGGAACTAAAGCTTATTGGAGAGAATATAATTTCACATTCTTTGTAATGTGTCGAAAGCTTTATTGTGTCAAAAGAAAGAACTACATAGCCATCATGAATTGGGCATTTATGGAAGAACAGAAGTTGTTTAATACTCTTTTAGATCAAGCTTTTGCAATACTTCACATTGTTTTCCAACAACCCTCTGATCCACGATCAGGTACGACATAAGAGGAGGGTATTGTCTTTGCATTAATTCTCTTTGTAGGTTTTTTATTGCCACCTATAGGGGGTTTTTTGGCTCCTTGCATATGTAATTCTTATCTTTCAGATGATAGAAAGGTAAAATTGGGACAATGGGTCCTAAAGAAGAAAATGAACAGTGATCAGTGCAAATGAAGAAGAGGGGCCTTGCAAATATAGGAAGCAGAATTTAGGGAAACTGTTTTAAAAATTTTCTCTTCTGTTTCTACACAAAACTAGTGAGCTTTCAAAATAAGCTAAACGTATAAATATGAAAACTAAATTTAGTCATCTATTGTACCTTCACTGAAATGTGGCTATTCCAGCAGCTCATGTTATCAGTACAAAAAGATTGGCAAGAACTCAGCTGGATACCCCATTGAGCTGCAACCTAGTATATTTGCAGTTACCAAAGGGTAAATTCCTGTATTTGTCTTTGATACAGGAGCTGATGCCTTAAAACAAAAACAGGTTGTGTAGTTTTACTAAGCAAGCTTGGCCAGGTCTGGGATTGTATTTCACACCTGAAATAAGATGTCCCCCACATCACCATCCTGATGTTGCTCTCTGCATCTGACAGGTGTTTTATCACAACAGAGGAGCAGCCATACGGCTGAGCACAGAGGTCTGTCTAGCCCAGAATTTGTCTTGACAGTTGCCAGTAATGGATGATTACAAGTGTGGGACAAACAGTGATCACTCACTACCTTGTTTAGGTTTTAGCCCACCACAGAAAATAGTTGTACTGCAGACTAACAGGCTGCATTTTGACATATTTTAAAGCTAGCGCTTTAGAAACCACAGGTACCAAGCTGTTTCCTTCAGCAGTAGGAATGCTGACAGCAGCTGTACACTGAAACCTGATCTAACCATTTTACATTGCCCCTGTTTGGCAAAGTGTTAGCTGCTGGTATTTAGGGACTCCTCATTTCTATTTATTTTTTATTTGATCTGCTTTTGTAAGTGGGCTAGGCTGTTCACTGAGTAATTTTCCCCCTACAGCTTCTAGTGATAAACACCAGCTGTCAACAGTGAATGCAGTAACATGAGAAGCATACAATGATTTTCAAGACAAGGTCAAATGACAGGTAGTTAAATAATGTAGAAAGGATAATCTTCTGAACAAGCAAAAATCTGAGGTTGGCACAGTGTTTTTCACAAAATTTGCAATCACCAGATGGCAATGCAGAGGTCAAGCTCCCAGACAGAATATATCATGTAACTGAATAAATAATTTGTGTATAAATGATACGCTATGAAAACTAATTCTTTCTTTTGAGATACCTACCTGACCTTGTGATGTTACTGTTAACACTCTTTAAATTGTTGTCTGGGTTGCTTTATAAGGTACTACATGAAATCATATGTTGCCACCGAAGTCAAAAATTATATTGTTATACACATTTAAAGGTCTCATGATTTTGAAACCTAAGGCTTTTTTTCTGTGCTAGCATGTGTGCTTAAAAGTGTATTATGATGAGAACATGACAGAAATCATATTCTTGAGAATTTAAGCAGAACTTAGCTGCTTATGGGATTTTATCTAGCCAGTCTAGTGCCTTTCCTTGCATATTCCTTTTTCACTTATGCCTGGCTTCTTGTGTTTCATAGTGTCTCTTGAGAGGTATTCCTTTACATTGTCCAAAAGCCTACATTTAACTGGCTAATAAAATTAGCAAAGTGTTTTATACCACTTTAATTTCAATTTTCCCTTAAGCACGAGGTGCTTTAAATTTCTTTAAATTAAAAACATCACACTTATTATGCAAAAGTTTAATTGAATGCAGTAAATACCTTTTCACTACCCCTTTAGAGCAAAAACAAATTAATGTTTTTCCAAAGTGGACCTCTTATGTGTGTTAAAAGAAATGCAGTAAAGTGATAATCTAAAATCAGTATGTAACCATAGAACCCACAGTGAGCTGTCACAGACATAATAATATAACACTAGAAGATTTTTTAATGGAAATGTCAAATACAATTTTATTAATAGGAAGTTAGCTCCCTATGATGATGTAGGTATAATTTCATTGTTGGTTGGGAGCTTAAAAGATTCCTTTTCCTTTATATATTATATTTTAATAAAGGAAATTAAAATATCAATCAAAATCTATGCTGAAATCATGTTAGAGGTTTTGAGGAGCTAGGCAATGTAGGAAAATTCACAGATAAGGCTGCCACAATATCCAGAGATTAAAAGCAGTGAAACAACCCTTAGGAATTGCTTGCCTTCCATGAATTGTCAGTTCATGATGAGAGATGAGGTGATAGTAAAGCGAAATATTTCTTCCCAGTGAGCTGAAGGTGTGATAATGACTTTTGAAGGTGTAAACTTGATTAGACTGAATTTATTCTGAATTTGCTTTCTAGTTTTAAAGAGAAAATCTCCCTTTGAGTTAATGGAATACTAGTAAGCAGAACCTCATATGTTATGTTGTTTTTAATACCCAAACCATTCTCCAAAAGTGAGGAAGGATTTACAAATTAGTGCAACTATGCTGATTTCAAAGATCACAAAAACTTCTTTGACCACCCTGAGAGAGAAGACAGTTTTGAAGATGGACTTCACAGTTATCTTACTGTTCTGATAATAATCTTATGACCTTGGGTTTGAACAGTATGAAGAAGTAGTGGAATCTTTCTCAGTAGCCAAAAAATAAATGATACTTCATTCTCTCTCTGCAGTCTCTTTGTGTTAGTCATATTCCTTATTTTAGGTGGAAAGTATAAATAAATTGTAGGATTCACATCCAGCAAAACAAGCAAAAAATTAAATTATTGAAATTACTGAATTATTGAAAGCTTGGAAATTATCAAAATTACTGGCTATGAAAGTCAAGTATTTAGGTAACTTAGAGGAAATTTGTTGCAAAAATGACATTTTACTCCAGTTCTAAAACAACTCTTTTGCAATACCAATGTTAGTAGCTACAATTTGTTCAAATGTGATTAATTATTATTTTCCCTTCTGTAGCATTCAAATAGGAAGAGCAAGATCCATCTCACTGAAGTAACAAGTATGAAATATATTGTAGTGTTATATACACCAAGAGAAGCATAGAAGGTGTCATCAGGGTCTAACATTACTGTTTCTGGCATTTGAAGATGACCTCTAGTTCTTTAGCATATGATATTTTTATGAGCATTGCTAGCTGGAATCAGAGAATTTTTTTTAATATATGTCTCTCTCTGCTGAGAAGGTTTGAGACTTTGAATGGGTTTTTAATTTATAATACATACTTTTTTTTTTGTCATTGAACTTGTTGCACAATTCTTTCAAGCTGAAATTTCAAACAACCTAGCAGTATAATAATTATTTGGTACTGGACACATATTTCCATTGCTACCATCAATGCTTTTAAAGGAGCTACTTATTAGCATAGATTGGAAATTACTGAAAATCATGGCAGCTGTAGTGAGAAGGGAGTTCTTGTGAGAAATACTTCTCTTTGCGTATTTTCCCTTTTACAATCTGAGTTGCTGGCTGAAAAAACTTGTGTGTCACTGACAATCCTGAGCTGGTAAAAAGCAACTGGGACAGGAACAAAGGGGTTCAAGTTGTGAATTCTGTATCTTGATTTTCTGATTAGAAGACAGTTTTAAACAACTGTATTTCCTCCACTGTTACATAAAACACATGCAGATCACATTTTAAGCTCTCATAGAGGTAAGGAATCATTATCTTCTTTTTTTTTTTTAATTCTATGTCTTCATATCTATTTTCCAAATGAAATTGGCAATGATTATTGAAACAAGATGAGCAGGATGCAATTGTAGCTGCATTAGAAGTAAAATTCATAATTAATTTAATTACTCTCTATTTTTCCCCCATTCACACATTTACACATTTCAATGAACCTTATGCTCCTGAGACCTCAAATGGTACTCCTAAAGAATAAAGTCTTCTATTTAACTACAAAATAGTTATAATACAGAAGCAAAAAACCATGTGAAACACAATGATTGAAATAACTTTCTCTCCATTACAGTACCTGCTAAGAGCAGTGAGACAAAGCAATAGAAGGAAGGTTTAACCCAGCAGTGGATTGTGCTTAGTGCGGCTGTGGATAATTAGAGCCTGATGCAATGCTTGCTTTTAGGAGTTGTTGGCTTTTGCAAACCTTTTGTGTATAGAATTGTGGTGAGGGGGGATACTTACCATCAGTTTGGCAGCTTATGTTTTATATGAGAAACATTTTAGCATCAGATTGCCATAGACATTTAATCAAATAAGTCAGTGGGAAAAGATCAAGAAAAGATTTTGCTCTGAGATGTCAGGGAATTCTTTTAATCCACTGCCTTAAAAATAAACACTAAATATTGTTAAAGCCTTTCTGTTGCTCCAAAGCAGATTCTCTAATACTGCCAATAGTGTAAAATTGCTCTGGAGGTGTCCATCTTTCTCTCTTGACTGAATATGGAGCCCACCTGATCAGTTTTGGGTGACTAGCATCAGTTATAGGAAAAGTATGATTAGCAAAGATTAATCCAAATCTGTGTTGTTAATCAATGTGCACCAATGCATTCTTTTGAAACTTGAATCTCACATAGGAATGACATTTTCAGAAGAGTAATTTATCTTCCCATATGACATATATATGGTATAAACATCCATATATGGCACCTTAAGATATTATTAGAATATTTTATGGCACTTTTTTTAGGGGTAATTTAATTATTGAGATTTATCTCCTAACATTTATGATAATGTTCACATTTGACTTTCACTTAATTTCTTTTCGGATATATTTTTCTCAGGATTTGTTTTTTCCTTTCATGGAGCCACACATTAACTTTAGCCATAATGGTTCATTATCATGCTGGATACTGAAGAAGTATCTTTCTAATATTGTAGTAGAGGTTTTACATCTTGCAAAACAAAAACATGAGAGCAAGAAAAAGTCTTTACTGTTGCATGATGAGTTTAATATCTATGTGGATTCCTGAATGTTTAAAGAATACAGAAATGTAAGGTCCAACCTGCAATACACAAGATGAATCCGCAAAGAGATAATTATCAGTTCAGAAAGACAAAATGGCAAACAGTTGTAAAAGCAGGCTGATTCAAAAGGCTAAGATTAACCAAAATAAAAATAGTAGTTTCGTATGAAAAATGCCACATAATTAGTGAGTAGGTAAAGTATTGCATTCCTAGATGTGCTTATTAAAAAAATACTTTGCAAAATCAGAGTTAAGAACAAAAGTATTTTCATAGCTTTTGTTTCATTTAATTACCACTTATTCAAATGAAACTGAATAAAAATTAACTTAAAAGCAACTGAAAACTAACAGCAAAGAAACACAAACAAACAAAAACTTAAAAATAAGACAACTGAATCAGTTTTAAAACAAAATCACAATACCATTTTGTAATCTTGTAATGAATCAAAGGTGAACAAACCTAGTGACATCATACTGAAGTTTCAAACGAATGCTAACATTCAGACTAGAATACAGTAAAATACATGCTGGGAATTATCAGGAAAAGCCTTTCTTTTACCATTTTCAGAATATGGCTCATATAGACTCCATTATGCTGGTTTATGGGATAGGGTGTTTGAGGAACAGCAGTCCTGTCCCATTGACAATTCATCTGTCAGAAATGCTTAAACTATGTGGTGGAAGGCATGTGGTTAAGGCTGTATAGAAATCACGCTTTTTCTGTTTCCCACAGAGGAGAAACTGTACAGCCAAGCTACAGTTTCCATCTTCATTTTCTTCTGTGGTGAAATCCTGACTAAAATGTGGCTAGTATTTTACTTAATCTTTCACTCTGGGACCACTGTCTGGAGCATAGGAGATAGCAAGGGAGGAGAAGTATGTAATTTGTACTGGTTCTGCATCAGTATTTCAAGGCAGGAGACATGAAAGAATGCAAGGAGGAAGTCTCAACTAATTTCATGCACTAAACTCTGTATTCTCAATTCTTCTTCAGCAACAAAAAGTTTTTATCTGCTTATCTACCTTTAGCACCAAGTGGCTAAACAGGCTAAAATTTTAACACTTGCATGGTCTCACCTCTAACTGAATACATTCTGTTTGGCAAGCTGTCTTCATATCCTGTGCAGTCACATTTTCTCTATGGTTTAAGTGTTTTTAGTTGTGCATGGAGAACATTTATGTACAAAAATATCCTTGTGAAATGGGTAGTGCTCTCTTCTATTTTTATTCCTTTAAGACATGCTAAATATAAATGCACAAAAAAATAGAAGTAAAAAGGCACAAGGAAATAGAAAGCAAGTTAAAAATACTTTATCAGCAAAGAAGATACTGAGTCAGAAAAATGGAAGTTATACTTTTTGTCATACATCACTTTGAATCTTTGGAGAATACTTAGATACTGTTGTGATGGGCCTTAGCATAAGAACACAAATATAATTACTATTAAAATCGATCAGTGTGGGAAGGACTCCACTTCCCTTATATAAGAAATGCTGGATTAATTTATTAACAGTTTCTGGGGTTTTAAGGAGTCTAGAGAAAAGAGAAAACTCTTTTTCTTCAGTCAGCATTGTAGTTGGGGAACTGAGCAAAAGCACACATTTTGTTCCTATTGTCATTTGTAAATATGTCATTACTAAATCTTTATATTGTAGTCATTGGTATATCCAAGTAATTAAATTGTGTTAGTACCTCAGAAAATCAGAGCATCCAAGGGTATTCTAATAAAACAGTTCAAAGAAGCTTTGAGGGCACAGATCTAGGACACAATTCAGGTAACAATTGTAATGAAAGCATATAATCATATGCTCTGGATCCAAAACAAAGTAATCATCATCACATATGTAGCTTTCTTTATCTGATATTTTTATATGTTCATATGGACTGCATGCAACTGGTGGAAGCTATATACTTGTTGGTTTGAAACAATGGGTTAGTCTGAAACTGAGTCACTGCACCTGGTGCACTTATACTTCTCAAAGCAGCATTTACAGGAAAAACTGCAAACCTTATCTAGGCCACTGTCAGTAAGTGATGAATGAGGTCAGTGGTGGTGTAACCCCAATTCTTTTTCCATGGGTGCAATTGGCTCCCTTGGAAACATTTTCTAGCTGGTTTCAGAATATGCAAGGGGTCCCACCAAATATCTGTAGACTAATAGCTTTTGCAGGGCTTCTAAAATGTTGTCTTGTCAACATTGAATTGGGAATATTGGGAACATTGAAGGCAGCAGTGTACTGTTTTCAAGAATCTATATAGTACTGTATGTCATTAATAGAGGTACAAAGTATTGCTTGTTAATGTATGAACATGTAAAAACTCCCTCTCCTACCAACTTCTAAAACTAGTGTCTGCATTACAGTAAATCAGAAATTTGACATTTGAATAATTTTAAAGCAGTCTGCTGGCTGCCTCTCATGACTTTTTGAAATACCAGCTTTATGGTAGAACCAACAGAGATATGATAAAAATTGCAGAGAGTAACTGATATATTAAATTTCCCATAACATTAACTAAAGTACATTTCTCTCAGCTGTGAAAAGTAGCAATTAACTATCCAATTTTATATATGGTTTGTGAGTACCCTTTTGGTAGCAAGAGGCTGTATTTCTGCAGTGGCATAAATGAAGTACAGGCTGATACAAAATGAAGATTTAGTTTGCATTTTGCCTGTAGTCAGATCAGAGTTTAAAAGAACTTAAGACTTCAAAAGATTTTAGCCCCTTAGGACCTTAAATATAATGCTCCTTCACTGTGCTGATTTCAGATCCATGTAAATTCTCTGAGTGAAATGGGTGTTTATCTCCAAAACAAAAAAAGATAAAATACTGTGTTCTATGAGAAGTCCTATGCTGGAATAATGTCTTTCATGTTCATCCGATTTAGTTCCACATAATGTGTCTAAAAAGCATCAGTGGTGTAAATAAACATGTAGAAAATAAGTGATGTAGATCTATGTTTATGTATAGCAAACACATCTAAATTCTTGTGATAATCAACTTTGTATTTACCAATGAATAGCAATGCTCCCTAACTGTGCTCTACTGCTAGGAATGTTTTTATCATTGCCAAAACCATAGCTTTACAAGAAGAAAACAAATCAGATGATAAAAAAATTAATGCATTCATTATAGCAGCCCTTTTTCTCCATACTGAAGAAATCAAGCACCTGTTAATAGACAAAGAGGAAGAGGGACAGAAAATGTAATTTCACTGTACTATCCATTAGCAGGAGTTTTTAAATCATCAGCAGAAAGATAACAGAGCCCTTTGATTACCTCCATTCCTATGGAGAAAACAAGAGAAATCTACAGTGAAATCAGTATCTCTGATTATATGGTGGTAATGTAGTTTTTTAAAAGGATATACCCTTATCATCTTCATTCCACATAAGAAAAAAGGCAATACAAGCAAAACCCGATCAAACAAAATACAGAAGTCAATAAAAAAAGAAGTACTGATTTTTATCAGGTTGGTGAGGGCTAGAGCAAGTTGCTCTAGAGTTATCTCAAAAGGCATGTGACATTTTAGCTCTCACCCTCTGTTCTGTAAGATTTTTGATGTTTAGAAAAGAATGAAAAAATAAGAAAGAAAGAAGGAATGGAGGTCTGGGCTACGTACTGTGTTTCTGAAGCCCTTCTGACTGATTCTGCCAATAAGTGACATGCACTCTCTATCCACATAACAGCTGATCTGCAGCAGTTACCAAAATCTCATACTATGGTAGTCTTACACTCTGTAATGCATAAGGGCAAATGGGATTATGTTGTTAGCAGATTTAAAGTGACAGAAATACAGTGAAATTTTACCTTCCATGGGAAAATAACAGGTAGAAGCATCCTTTAGTGATGCTGAAAATTGCATCTTTCCACCAATTTTTAATAAATTCAAGTCATTGACACCTTTTTTTTGCTGAACTTGCCTTCTGTTGGTCTTATTTTCTTCTGTGAAAATGTAATAACACACCCTACACTCTCTTTACAGGAAGCTTTTATGTTTTAGCAATGTAAAAACCCTTTTCCCTCCTCCCCCCCCAAATGACATAGGGCTTTGCTTCATCATCCCAGCTCTTCAAAACATTGTCACTGGGAAATGCTTGGCTTAGTTTTCAGCCTCCTCACTTTTTACTCAGTTCTGAGTAGTAGTAAATATTGATGGCAAATAGATTCACTGTTTACTCTATAAAAAAAATAAAGTTCATATTCTCCATTTATGTGCTGTTGCACCTAAGAGCACACCCATACTTTTGTGCTGTTTGTATAAGCATATACTTATATGCAACGTACAGTCAGACAAAGTACAGAACTGGAAGTCTCCATTCAATCAAATGATGCTGAAGATTAATGAAGAGTCCACTGTTCACGTTCATTTGTTTATAAAAGATCTTAAAGTTACCTATTTGAACATCTAGAAAGATTTTTAGTTCTATTTTTTTTTTGAAGATGAGACCTCATAATTTTAAAGTCATTCTTACCCTTTTTTCTTCTATTTTAACTTGCCCTTTTGCATGCATCTCTTTCTTCCTGTACTCAGCCCTTTTTGTAGCAATAGTCCCTTGAGTCAGAAAGAACCAACATGACCTTGAACACATATCAAAGAAGATGTAGTAAATTTACATAGTATCATGCAGTTTTCCTTGAAAATATATCACCTAGTGGAAAATGGGGACATACTTATGCCCAGACAACATGAAATGAAGGATAGCTTTGTCCAGAGGTCTTTGACATATTAAACTGTTTTTCATGAGAAATTACAAACTCGTGCAACTTTTTTTCCCTCTGGAACTAAAGTCAGTGGGTTGGTGTACTGAAAATGTGGTGCTGAGTGAGACTTATCCACACAAGGAGGAGCCACACAGTTTTTGCAAATCTGTGTGCTATCTGACCTCAGATTTAAAAATCAAGTGACTTAAAGCAGTCCCTTTTTCCAATTCCTGCCCCTTTTCCCTTAGGGCACACACCAGTATCCAAAACTGTTTTTTACATTTATTTTCATGCTCTCTTTAATAAAATGCAACTGTGAGCTTATATTTTTTCCTGCTGACCAAAGACAGCAGCAGCAGACTAACATCATGATGTGTGCTGGTACATACCAGCTGGGTGATAACAGGCCTTGTGAAACAAGCTGGGAAAAACCCTACATATTTTCTGTGTTAACCCTACTACACCACATGCCCTATATACAGTAGTCAGTAGCTGGAATCTTTCTGGTATCGGAAAAATAGGAAGAAAGTACATCTCTTGTGGCTACACATGATATCCCAGAAGTACCTCTGAAATCCGCTTGTGTTTTGAAGGTTCAGATAGGTTGAGCTTGCTGAAATGTATTTGTTATTAATATTAGTAGTAGGAAGTAATTTCCCATTTGGTCAGATCCCCATGGTTCTTTGCAGGAACTCATGCCTTCTGATCAACAAATCAATATGATTATGTAGAAGTGTCTTATTGTTTAAAATACCCCTGTGTTCACACATCTCACAACTCTGACATAATACCTTACTTATACATTCTACTTACATACACATTTCACTTGCTTATCTTATACGTACACATCACTCTACTTACACCTTTTCTTACTTACACTTTTTACAACTTCTACGTAACACAGTACTTATGCATTTTACTTACTTATACATAATACACTACTTATACATTTTACAATTTTTACATAAAACAATACATATACATTTTGCACCTGCTGCGCATGAGATCTCACATTGCTTGATTGGTTTCTCTATTTTGTCCATGAGTTCTGCAGACTTTTCTGATATGATTGGTTTTAATCTAGTGTGGCACAGTCCTTTTTCATCTATTCCTTGCTGTCTTGGTATTTAGTTTTTCAGCTTCTTCTTTCCCAATTCAGCACAGTTTACCTTTCAGTCCTTGATGAATTCCTCAGGGCTCTAACAGGCAGGACTCCTGATCCAGGCAAGCAGAGTCAAGATGATGACAGCAACAAAACCCATCCAGTGATCAGCAGCCAAGTTAGTCCAGGAAATCCAAACAACAAGCCGGCAAAGGACAGGGAGCAGATATAAACCTGTCTCCCTCTCAGACTGGAGCTTAAAAACCCTCTTGGGGCTTATGTGCTGCAGCTGAAGGTGGAAAGGCCAGGTGAAGCCAGTGAGGGTAATTCCAGCCTGGTCCCACTCTGAGGGTTCTGGTAAAAATAACTAAAAATGGTTTGGCTGGAGCACACTGTCAAGGTTCAAATACTTTACAACGGTTTGTCAGATGTTTGGAGAGAAGAAGAAAATCTGAAGATCTCACAGGTGGGTGAACAGGATTAGATGCAGTTGAATCAATTCAATGAAGAATGCTAGCTTTGACACAGGGCAGTTGTGTATTACATCAGTGCAATGCCTCAGTCAGCTGAAAGCAGAGTTGACAGAAGATAACGGAATCAGATTATCTACACCAAGTCTTTTATTTATGTGCTTTGGCTGTAGTGATGAGAGAACAGAAACAGGCAATATTCAGTAGCTGAATTGTGTGCATGCAAAGCTACAGAGTTAAGCACTGACCTTCAGTTTGGGTGTCATTTTCCCCCCTGTGGGCTGACTAGAACTTATCATTTTGCAAAAGGCAGTGTGGAAACTGCCCTTTACACTTCAGGTCTTAAAAAGTGAAAAACTGATGTATTAATGCTATAGGTCAGTGGAAGCTCTCAAGATTTGTGACAGCCAGTACCATTTACATATGTCTTGCTTCTGTCTTTGCTGTTGTTTTATACTATATTCCTGAAATAGCAGGCAACCAAACATAACAGAGAGCTCAGACTTTTGGCCAACTGAGTTGTATTTGTCTGGCAAGTACACTGAGCTTTAGCAGGGTATTCCTACAGGATGTAAGGGAGATAAAATTAGTGTTCCTCTTGAAATAGAGTGGTACAGATGTTTCTGTGTTATAGCTACTTTCAAACACCAAATGCTAAACTTCTTTGAAACCAGCAATGCTAGTTGTTGAAATTCTACATCAAGCAAATTGTGTACTGATAGTAGGAACATGATAAGAGTCTGAGAATTATTAGCATATATGAACAAATCATCTCTTGTTTCAACATATTTGATTATGATATGGTGATTTCCTGGGCAGTTTCTGAAATAGATTAACACAGATAGGGACTTGAAAAATGCATTTAAAATTTATACATGTTAACATTGACAGGCAATTTGATACAGAGAATAAGTTTGTGCTGACTAATCAGGTACGGTCTATAGATCAGGAGTATGTTTCTTTTAAACATGTAATCCTGCATTCTTTTGTAATCTGGTACTTTAAAATGGTTAGTTCTGGCAACAGCATTGGATTATTCTTTAAGGATCTGCTCTAATACCCAGTAAAGAGTAGGATGAGGTGCAAACAGAAAACAGGCTAACTACCCCAGGACTCAACATCTGCAAGCAGCATCTGAAGAAATGAACCTGAGTTTATATTCATTGTTTTGAGGGGGAAAAAGAGTGCTTGGGAATTAAAAAAGAAGGCAAAAAATGAATATGTAATTTGTGTCTTATTTGAATTTTCTTACAGAAAGAACTTAGAAATCCCTACCAATTGAAAGATTTGGTAACTTCATAGAGATATTGGAAATTACTGCTGTTTAGCAGTGTCACAAACTTTTCATGTTGATTAATGCCTGTGATAGATTCCTTTTCTGATGAGCTGTACGCAGTCTTCACACAAGTGTTACTCTTTACATAAATATTTTTCTGGTTTATTTATCTGACAGCTGTTATTTTTATTATGATCACAGGCTTCCAAGGAGCTGAACTTCTATGGTAAACTAAGCTGTCATAGAGGCAATATACTTTTATATTTATCTTTTTTATTTTAATTTTTATTTCGTCCATATAATGCTACTTTACCCCTAGCATAAGGGTTCTCCACTCTTAACTAGAGAAACCTTTAAGACATTGTACTGGCCAGAGAGTTGTGGCTGGTTTTGACTTAAAAGAAGAGTGGTCATTTAGACAAAAACCCTTAGGAGAGGCATGAAGACAGATCTGATATGTTGTTTATTGCAGAGGATGAATGTGTGAAAAACTCTGAACTTCATTGCTCCTAATGGTGGAGAGAAGGAAGAGGAAGAGCAATTTCAGCATCTTTATTCATTGATTTCAAGCAGTGAATCATGTGTTCCCTCACAAGCTGTTTAGAAACTTAAGTAATCCTGCACTGATGTCTTCTTGAAATTGTAAAATGACAACCCCATGAGCAGGTGGTCAACATTCGATCAAAGTCACACTGAGGCCCATCTTTATCAGGTTTATGGACATACCAGCATCAGGGCCAGAGCTTGATGAGTGGTGCACTGGTGAGAAATGACAGGGATGGACCATCCTGTGACCCCCTGGCCTGGGGGAGAGCTAGGTTGGGCTTTTAGACCAAGATGGCTGAATCAAAGAGGACCACTTCTTGTCCCTGAGAACAAGTGACATGGACAGCCTCACAGCTGTACTGCCTACGACTTCGCTACCTCCCACATCATTCCTTTCTTGGAAAAACTGTTTTGAACTGTCCAAAATGGAATCAGAAAGTAGACTAACAGCAACAAGACAATCTGGTGTCTGATGACATGACTTGCTTGACCCTCTATGTATGCCCTTACGCCTAGCCTCAGAAGGACCCTACTGTTTACATCACCAGCTGCAGCTAGCTCATCTTTCCAGGCCTTCTCAGAACCTCCTCTTCTTCTTAGGTAGTCTCTTTGCCAGTCACATCATTTCACATCCCTGCCTCAATACTTGGACACATTTCAACAAAAGAAGTTCGGCTCTTCCTACCATGGCAGCTTGACTCCATACCAACTGTGATTTCATTTTGTGAGGCTCCATAGTATCTGAATGTATTTCACCCACTGTGCTTACTGTGCATAGCCGTGCTGCTGTGCATTTCCGTCTTACATGCATACTTTTGGCTATGATGTCTTAAGGACTCCCTTTATAGAACCTAGAGTGTACTTAATCACATTAGAAGAACTACCTGGATTTGGTAACCTATTAAGCCTTTCTCATCTCTAAAATTGTAGTTTCAGGTCCTGATAGGTAGTATTTGTTTTCCGACTCATAGGGGTTAAAACAATCTGTAAAGCAGAGAGTATTCATTCTGCTGTTAACGAACAATTTGAAAATACTAGCTCTTCATTTTCCAAATATTTACTTGGATAAAACATACTAACTTTGAATGAAAATAAGGAAACAACTCAATGAAGAAAAAAGAAAAAAAAAAAAAAAAGACCTGGTGAAGCAGATGAAGCAGACTTACAAATTTTGTTAAAATGAGAAGTAGAAATCTGATTATTAAAAAGCAAATCACCATTTTCTGCAGCTACAAGTCTGTGTTCTCTGTTGAGAATAGTGACAGGTATGAGCACCCTTCTTTGTCTTATAGGGGTTTCTCAATCATCAATGACAAACCCAGTGTAATAAAAGGTCAGGGCAGAACCAGGTGTTTCCATTTGGAAGAAATCTTGTTACGTAGCTCTGCCTTCAAAAGGACCTTCTACATCTTCAATAGCAGCACTAGCCTCATAACCTGCAGCTACACTAATGTAAAGAAAAAGTCCTTCCTCTACTACAGCTCTTCCTTTCCAGCTACAGGAAATTAACTTCTAATCTTTAAACATTGACGTTGCCCTTTACTCTTTTGTGTTGCTAACGTATTCATCATAGCAAGCGCCATGTACTGTGCTTGGAACAGCACATACTATTGGAAATTTTCTTCCAGGTGGCATCACTGTTCCTGATCTCTCCTCTGTAGCGCAGGACAGAAATGTTATGGTACAGTTGATTAATCTGCAGGGTTTAGAGCATCTCTTATGCACAGCTTTGTAGCCCTGAATGACAGGAAGAGCTGCTAGATCTGGCCAGTGTAGAGCTTTTATGGGAAATCACAGCTGTGCACTCAGAAAACTGGCTAGCACTCATCCTGCCTATGGGGCAGTAGTGACATGTAGAGCATTTTGCATAACCAAAGACAGCCAAATTTCAGAATCTTCCTGTAAAGAGTCATCAGTTTCATGAGGATTTCCACAACTCAAGGGTTTAGGGAGCACTGTATTACTTTTATAGGTACTGTAGCCAATTTGTGCTGGCCAGTAAATCAAGAAACCCAGCAGTGCTCTCTTATTTCCACCCATATTATTTTCCAACACTGAGTTCTTGTACCAGTAAAATCTCTCACCCACCAAATCTGAACAAGTACAGTTGTTTGTTTGGGTTTTTTTCTTGAGAACTCAGTATGAAAGCATACTGAATGTTTTTAGACACACATAATAATGACTATGCGTAGAAATTAATTAAATTATCCTTCTGAATAGGATACTAGCAGATTAAAACATAATTATGAAGTCAAATATAATTTTCAGTATATAGATCAAGTTTTAATTGCTAGACTAATTACAGAAAGACAAGAGAGCTTTGAAATAATTTGAAATAATTTGACTGAACAATTAATCAAATGCAGGGTTTCCATTTTTCCACTCCTGTCCCTGTTCTTTTGCAATTAATACCAGTCTTCCCATAGTCATATAATAGAAGCTTTTTATTTAGTCATTTAGAAGTTTAACGTCTTGAATATGACCAATGAACCATTGCATTAATATGTTAATTGATACTGTAAGGGGTCTGGAAATTATTAAAGTATTAAAATATTTATTGCTGTTTTGCTTTCATCCAATGTAGGAAGTGAACACAGAGTCTAAGTTTAAAGATTTGTTTGTGAAAAGATTTTAAAATGGAAAAAACTTTTAATAGTATTACAAAAACCATTTCTGATTTGGATATTTCAGCCACTTGAATATTTTTGACTGAAATAAGACATTCCCTATTGGGTATAATTTTATTCCTTTGGGATATTTTTGCTAATTAAGCCAGCTGAAATATGAGACAGTGTCATGCAGCAGCTCAGACTTCTTCTCTGACTATGAAAAATAACACAGAATGTTAAGGAATTACATGATCTATTGTAGTGACAGACTTTTCCATCAGTCCGTAAATGAGTGTCTGTGGGGCTCTGCTGCAACTCATGAACATCACATAGTACCAACATTATACAGAAGGAGTTACAATTATATCACAGAGATAAGTTGAACATAAATTATTTTACAGCTATGGGAAAAGTAGCTGCCTTATGAAAATCAGGATTAGATTGAGTTTTGAATTTCTTCTAGAAAGTGAAAATCGGATTCTATTTCCTGACAATATATTTTCAATAATCTGTGACTTAATAGTAAATTCTCTTAAACACCAAATAAGTACTTAAAATAGGCACTGTAGGATTCATTTTCATTAAAAGGTACAATGTAAGGTCCCTTAATCTGGTTACATAATACCATCCCTACAGAACTGTGTCCTTTCTGAATCTGTTTGAAATAGTACACTTAGTATGCAAGGAGCATGCTGCAGCTCTTGGTGAAGGTGGTGTCTTTTTTTGGAGGGAGATACAGGTGTGCTGATTTTCACATTACAGAGGGGGAAATACAGGAGACAGATGTTGACTATGATAAGGAGATGATGATGTATATATGATTAATATGTCACTAAGTGTGTTTTGGGACAGTCTGTATGACCTCTTTATTCAGATTAAAAGCATGTGCTCTAAATAACAGTAGGCTTTTAAATTAATCAGTGTTTGTCTTTATACTGCCAGGACTCAGATGGAAATGTCATGGGCATTTAGGTTGATGGGACCTTGCAGCTACTACATCACTCTTGTTGGGAAGAGTAAATGACTACATATTTGACCTTTCCACCTATATCCGGTTACACTGCAGATAGAAAAATTATAGGAGTGTAAATATTGTTATTATGTGCTTTGATAATACAAATCAAATCCTATTTTGTGGATATCAACTTCACCGTTATTCTTGAATGCGATCATTTGTTGTTCACATGAAATCATAGCCCACCCTGCTTTCATGAGACTAAATTTAAATGTAAATTTAAATATATATGTATAACATAAATGCTGCATGTCAATTGTGAGTGAAGCCAGGTATTAGAAGCTTGATATCCCAATACCAGAACCAGCAGAAACTCCATGCCTTGGAAATTAATTTCCATGCCTACAAATTAAAGTTCTGACTTTCACTGAAACACAACATAAAAAGAAATTGCAAATATAAGACTTCGTCTTACTTCAAAACGCATATAAGAGCACGCTGTACATGACAAAATTTTGGGATTTCTTCTTTTTAATTCCAAGATCATTCAAAATCTATCTTGATAAACAGGAAAACTGCTGTAAGCTTTGTTATATATTCTGTGAGTTATATCATGATATATACATAATGCAATCAAAACCCCTGCTTCTTAGGGGCTAAACATACTGATAGAGCTCTGATGCTCTAGTAGAAGTCATCTATGTGTGCACCTCTGTGACAATGCAGCTTGCTTCTAAACACCTAAGTGACAGCTTCTGCAGTCTTGTAATGCATCACTGCCTTGGATAGATGGAGGTATCTAAAGGTAAATGCAAACATTTGAATTAAGTCAAATCTACATTATGTCATAGTTAATCAAAGTCTAGAAACAATTCAGTTACCTAATGACAGGATCAAATGCCACATGATCTGTTCTTTGATACCTGGTTTCACACCTGGTATTTCTCCAGGGTGTTTTTATAGCTCTTGAACCATAGTCTCATGTGACTATTCTGGATATGGCAGGGTTTCTCACATGGCACTGGAAGCCTGCCTTTATAATCAAGAGAGTGCCTCATCTACTTGATTGTGGGAAAAACGATCCTTAGAAATGCTTCCAAAGTCAATTGCAAGAAGTGGGTAACATACATGACAAGCCGGCACAGGGACCTACATTCTGGACAAAATTTCAGGAGATGTAATCTATCCCTTTTGCTTTTTTTCTCTGCTTCTAACTGAAAACAACATGCTACTGATCTAATAATTTGTTTCCCAACCCAAATTATAGAAAACATTATGATTCTTGAAGGAATTGACTTCGTACCAAGTGAGGTTTTTGCACAATGGAATTTTTTTTCTTCAGCATCATATTCCTTTAAAAATAAAAAGGTGCTTAGGCAAATCACTTTTACTTTATATCTGCTTTCATCTGCGTGGCTTTCATGTGAAACCCTAATGCAGATAAAGAAATATTTCAATCATGATGCACTGTGTGAAATTTCAATAAGAAAAATAAGTCAAAGGGAATTTAAAATTGGACCACCAATTGTAAGACGTTAGCTACTGAGAATAAGAACACGGTGATCACAGAGAGGGATAATGGGACAAATCACTTTTCTGAGCTAAGAGTTCTCAGAGGTAAAAACAGAGAGAAGGGTTTCCCTGGCCTTTCTGCAGATAAAGGGGTTTTTTTGATTTATAAAACAAACAATTTTAACGCTCAATCCATTTTTCCAAAATAGGGTCTCCTGAAAGACTTCAGGGTTTTCTTTTATCTTGAGATGGTATACAAAGTCACTGTGGGTAAAGCATCTGTCAAGACACCATATGCCAGACATATAGGAAAAGAGACTAAATCATGAAATGTCTGAATACATTTAATAAAGTTTTCAAGAGACCGGAAAATATACTAGAAGTCATTGAAGTCTTTAAACAGTCTTATAATAAAGTTCATGCAGGCTTTAATTATGCAATCCTTCTGTGAGCATTTCCAGTCTAAATACTACAGTAGGAGGTGGTTTTGGGGTTTGGGTTGGGTTTTTTGGGGTATTTTACTGTAATAACATATGAAAGAAAAATCTATTTAATAAAATACAAAAGCATGAATTTATGAATTTAAATTAATTTCTACTTGACAAAATTGTTTTATGTTATGTATTCTGAGAAAATAGTCTTCCTAATTGCTCAGATGTATAGACTTTATGGTAAGCTTTAAGAGCACAGACCTTTCTAAATCTGCTTATATGGATTTCCCTCTTCAGATTAAATTTGGACTTGTATAATATAGAGAAAACTTCAGAAGTCTTGTCAAAATACAATAGAACAGTTGCAACTTAGATACAGATCTATTGAAAATGATGAAAATACTCTAAAAGGACAAAGAATACTGTATGTCTGTATCAGCAGTTTGAACTGAAGCTATTCCTTTTTAAAGTTCTCATTATAACATCTTTAATTGCATTACTGTTTACAAAGTTTAGTTTTTCATTTACTGAGGGGAATCTCATAATTTCTTTCCTCCCATACTTTTGAGTTGTGATAAAAATGAGCATGAATATGTGTCTGTCTTGGTTTAAGACAATTTATAGAGGTGGAAGCTCTAAAATGAGTTACCTCCCCTTAGTTTCAGCCAATCCTTTTCCACCAATAAAGAATGAATACAAGTAGATATAAGTGAAAAAAATAATAGTTTTCTAACATGCAAAACAGCAACAGGCAAATAAATAGAAGAAAATAATAGCTAGATACGAAACTGCTAAATCTCATTAAGTCCCTGGGAACAAAGAGACACCCAAAATGGCAGAAATGCCCTTTCCAAAAAGGTGGCCCCACTGCCAACTGCGTATAGGGAGACAAAGAGAAGATGGCATCAGAATAAGAGAGAGGTCAGACTTATCAGAGTGATGTCTGTTTTATGCATCCTGTACCTATATAAATGCAGAGTGCATACCTACCTTCATAACAATGAAGTGAAGAGCAGATCAGAGTAGCTACTTGCTTTCCTGTTGCTCAAACCATTCCCTTTCCCTCTTGGATGGCTACCTCTATCCTCCATCTATCCACAGCTAAGCTTTCTAGAGCTATACTAAGATTTTACCAATTGATGGCTTCATAAATGTCTCTCCTTTTTGGTTAACTTTTGTCAGACAGATCTTGACTCACAGCAATATGGATTTTCCAGCTGAAGAACTTACAGTTGAAAATGCATTCTCTATATGTTTTCCTAGATGAAATAAACATGGGAGAAATAAAAGTAGAGGTCTAGAATGTGCAAGTTTTTAGTTTAAGAGTGTAGAAAGGTTTGATGAAAAGAGACTGTCATCTGAAATATTTGTCTTGTTGCTGGGTTTTGGTGCAGTGGGCTGTTTTGCTGTGCTTGTCACTAAGCTTTCTTCTGCCATACAATTAATTATGGAGCAGGGAACTGCAACGTAGAACTGGCTTAACTTGTTCCACAAGTGGAAGCAGTACAGTTGTGCTGGTATAGAACTGAATCCAAACTCATCAAAACTCCTTCTAGACAGCAAAGTTAACTAGGACCATGCTAATGAATTTAGAGTGCTTTTGGGACTTCAGGTATTTGGATTTTTTTTTTTTTTTTTTTGAGCTGGTGCTGCACCAGCTTCATTTAATCTGTCTCCTTTAGGGATGTTTTGTATGCTTCTGTGCTATACTCCATTTAAAAATACAGATATGCTAAAGGAAATGGGATTAATTGAGTGCTCAGAAATATGTTTGTCATAGATTAGAATATCAATGCACGATGAAACACTGCTTTAAGAAAAGTAAATGGGCTTCTTCTGTTCATTAATTAAGACATGAAATGTTTTTGCCTGATTTATGCAGCTCTGGAATAGCACCCAGATCTGTAAATGTGTATGTGCCCCACTTGTGGGTGAATTCATGTAACTGAACAAAGATACCTAAAGTATGGATGTCTGCATCTGAGTTAATCATGCTTACTTCCTCTTATAATCTGTGGAGAGCAACAGAACTTCTAGAGTGTGATTCACTGCATCCTAAAATAGTCTTCTAAATCTGGCTATAGGATTACACTGCCTGTTTCTCCCCATCAGCCGTACAAGAATCCTACAGTGACTAGCACAGATATAAATTACTTTGCACATATCTTGGGTCAGAAATCCCATCCCAAATCACCAAAATAGATTCTCTCTTAGCACATATTATAAAGATCCGCGTTTCCCTGGAAATAGCGTGATAATGAATAATCAGTGTAGGCATCAAAATAGCTAATTGACTCTCTAACGATAACATGCCTGCTGTGTGTTTGCCAAAGTGCTTATAAAAATGATAAATACTTTTAACATTTTCTTAAAAGGCATGTTAGGTTTTCTTCAAATTATATTAAGAAGTTTTCAAAGCAAAATATCTCTACCACATCATGTCAATGTGGTATTGCTTTAAACAGTTCAGGTGGGTCAGCCTGAGTGAATCTGAGTGCCTGAAATCATAATAATATTAATAATATTATAAAAAAGCAATAAAAGGTAGGAACATTAGAGGAATTGTTATACAAATGTGGTAATGGACTGCATGATTTTTCTATTTGCCTGCTATCTGGACTAAAGGATGACTTCTCTGTTAGCAAAGATTTCCTGCTATGCTAAGGTAACCTTGGACTAGGCCATTTCCTTTTTTTTCCATTTTTTTTTCTCTCGCATGCCTTCCTAGTGTTGAAGTACTTGATTCAGGGATGGGATCATCTTTATGAATAGCAGCATGCTTTTTATCAGAAGAGACTGAGGAAGACTCTTTCCAGATCACCTAATAGTATTTGTGAGTGTACTGATAATTTATTTCCAGTATGCAGGATTATCTGACTTGCAGGTATTATTCCAAGTTTATGGGAGAATGAGGCTTTGGAGCAAAACCTGGAATCTGCAGTCTTTATGCCAAACACCTGTTTCTGTTCCTAAATATTGTGGGACAGTGTATGTAAATATATAAGTATACATAAATTTGAAGTCTCTTGTAAGAAATGTGCTGTGTAGGTGTGCTAAAGGGCTGGGCAGCTGCTGTACGGGGGGCATTTTAAGGAATTGCTTAGACTTAATGTTAGCAGATCCCAGCCCTAACAGATGCCTACAAGTTTGAAGTCTGAACTTCAGGTAAAGAATGCAAGTTTAAGGCAGGTATGTCTAAAAGCCTTTCCCTATTTGAACCCTTATTTTAGAATAAGTTAATTTCCTTTTAGATCAATCTATTTGTCTGCAGAGACTATGAGGAAAGTTTAGGTTACTAGTTCAGTTTTAAGTGGGCAGCATACATGTCCCTAGACACTGGAAACAGCATGCCCAAGGCATAATTTAGGTGCCTAAAGGCCACTCAAGTGAGTAGGAGTCAGCTCCACACTAATTTTCATATATGTATTATCACTTTCCTCTACAAACCTGAGTTGGACTACCTTGAAAATATGCCAAGAGCAGAGTTATCAGACTTATAGAACTTAGGGTTATAAATTAGCCAGAATGGGGCATGGACTACCCCTTAAGGCAATTTTTTATATTAGAGAGTTTCTTGTGCTCCTCCATCATAGGATGGAGGCTTTATTCTGTCTTTTTCCAATACTGTGCCCTTTCCAATTTTATCTACCTACATCTCACTGTGAGCTGCTTTTCTTTTGTTTTGCTGAGTGTAGTTAACATAATTTCCTGGCATGCTTTTCTATAAAGGAAAACATTGCTATTCTATATACAGTCCAGTAGTGATTTTGTGCACTTGAATTCAAATATCTCAATATCTTATAGCACTGTCTGTCATGAGAGTTGTTTTGTTTTTTTTTTTTAGTACAAAGAGCATAAATGGCCATTTTAGACACTGCTTGTCATACTGGGGAAATTAACACTAAACATACAAAAAGGCTGCATTTCTGGTGAGTGTAAATCTCAGGGGGTTGAACTAAAACTATGATGTGTTATCATAATCACTGCGTAAAAGAGAAAGATGATAATGATGATAAAAGAAGCCGCGGGAATAAATGATAGCTAAAATGATTTTAATATCTGATGTTAAGTATTCTCTCAACACCCTCTTTTAACATTCTTTCTCATAAATCCTGTACACCAGTTTGGTGTAATGAGGCAAGAGCATTTTTAAAAGGAAAAAAAGTCTTCAGTTGTAACTCATAATGTAATAAACAGTGACAGATTTTGTTTCTTGTCCAGTCTTAAGATCTCATATTTATATTGCTTAGTGCCCAAGGAATGGGCACATCGGTTGAGTGAATCTTCAGCAGAAATCAATATTGTACACTTTGTATTCAGAGGTAAATATAAAAAGGGTTACATATAAATAAAGTGAGTACTAGAAATTAGATGGTTTCTGGCTGCATTTATTGTAGTCAGAGCTGACAGTGATGCTAAGGTTTCCTATTGCAATCAGTGTTTTCAGTAAGTTGATTAGTTATGAGACATCAGCCAACATTTAGTTCCCGCTAAAGGGAGATATTAGCCTTTAAAAAGTTTTATTAAGCTTTATTTATGGCCCTTTCCATGCCTTACGTTCTTGAATCTGAAGTATTACTCTCCTTATGAGAAGGATGAAAGTTTTTTTATTTTCTTATTTTAATAGCAGCAAAATTCAATAAGTGGGAAAATACCCTATTATAGATAACAATCAAAATATGTGCAGTGTTTCCTGTGCACTTTCCTACTGAAATACCTAAAAAAAAGCACATTTGATTTCAAAAGAAAAAAAATGTTAAAATGTTGTTATGAAGAAATTTATAGTGTCAGAATATTTTGCCGGATTCTTTTCTGAAGATTTGTAACATAATTTACACACTAAACCAAATTTTCACTTTTATTACTGAAACCACTTACTGCACTTTGCCCCTCTCTTGCACTCTCCCTTTAAATGCTTATCTTCAGTAAATAGATTCTATAGACTTACTTAGTTTTGCCTCCATTTATCAGTGTCCATCCTTGCAGCTTGAAAGGATGACTTTTCAAGTGCCATTGTGCATACCTTCTGATACTTACAATTTTGGAAACCTTCTCTGATAGAGAGTTGTCATTATTTATTGTAGCTGATATTTCACTGCATAGTTACAGTAATAGAAATGCTTAAATAGGAAGATCTCTTTGCCTGGTAGTAGATGGAAATATTAAAAGTAAGACCTGTCTTTTGTGTTAAAATAAAGCACTTTACTGCTTTACAAAAGCGCCTGTAATTGTCATATGTGGTAACATTTGAAGGATGAGAAGACATTTCATCTGGATATGCTATCAAAGCGACTTTAGTGATACTGTAAGTGAAAAGGGAAAAATACTGTGAAATACTAAAAATGCTACATTTCTTCTGAGAAATCAGCTTAGTCATCTAATAATACTTGTGGTTAACCTTGGAAAGAGAAATGAACACATATCAAATTATTCTGTAAACTGAAGTGGCCCAAAAATACATGCTTTCGTGTGGATACATCTCATTCTTTTAATAGGAAGGGATGCTAATTCTGTAGCATAAAGATGCCTTTTCTGCCCAAGTGGTCAGAGTGTTGTGTTTCTCTCATTAACTCTTGTTATTCTTCAGGCATACTGTCTGCACAAGACCATCAGGTAACCTGTTTTCCAAATTTCATTTGTTCTTCTGTTGATGATGTGATATTCTGCCTGATTTCGGTGGTCATGGTAAATACTGATTTTTCTTTTAGGGAATGAAGGAAAAATTCAACAAACAGATTATCTTCTTATACCAGCCATAGGCAAGCCAGAGTAAAATATGAAGTGTTTTATGGAGCACTAAATTGAAACTGTCTTGGCTAAAATACAATCAAATGACAGTGCACAGGCATGCTTTATTTTAGTTCATTTCCAGTCTGTCAGAAAAAATTGGGGATATCAGTCCTCCTCTCTGTTTGATTATTCCATTATCAAAAGAATGGGGAGTGCCAGAAACATACATGTTGATTTAGTGTTGCACTGATGAAACCATTCTGTTTGTGTGATGTGTCATTTTTCATTGCTTTCTTATCAAGGTGTTTCAGCTGCACCCATCCCAGGTCTGGTAATTGCTTCACTTGCTTGTGGCAAAGTTATGTCAATGTCAATTGCTAAATAACTTTTGACTGCTCCATGTTGGATCTGTTAAAAGAGAAAGACAGTGCAGGATGGACTTTTACATAGTGATGGTGTCATTCTGGATTGCAAACGAAGGCTTTCTACCAAAGAATGTCACTGCTAGTAAACATATTAAATATAAAGCATTAAACATGAAACCTGGTAGAATGCTTATAGGAGTGGAAAAAATACATTTTTGTTAGAAAGGGCTCTAAAGTCATGTGGGGTTCAGATGGCACATCCATAGAATATCAAATAGAAATCTGAAGGCAAACCTTGTTATCCATACTAGGTAAAACTCCTTTTCAGTGAAATATATGCCCCTAGTTGAGACTCAGTGGACCTACAGTGCTCCCCTAAAGGCAGAGATAACACCCATTTGGGTCTTGTTCACAGCCATTCGTGCATTGCTTTGGAATTAGGTGGCAGTGCCATAGGATAGGGCTGTGCATTAGTGGTAATTAGCAGTTACTGGAATGTGGAAGCTTGTTCGTCCTGCTGTGTAGACAGCTGCTGAAGCAGATTTAGGAAGACACCACAATTTTTCCTGAAGCCCATTAGGTACAGGTTTCAGATTATTGTATGAGCCATACATTATTTTAATATCATTTATCAAAATTAAAATTAAGAAAGTCTGAAAACTAAATGTGTCGTGTCAGTTCAACACAATACAGTATTTCTCTCTTAAAACAGTCATGTTAAGTATTTAACATACCAAAATACAAGGTCATATGGGTACTTGTAATATATAAGAAAGAGAGGAGCACAACTAACTGGTTTGCTGTGTGACAGGTTTAGAACTAACAAGCTGACCATCAATTCTCAACTTACATTTTTCAGTGACTTTATGTCGGAAAACCAACTGGAACATGTTACCAAAAATACCATTTTTGTACCACTCTGAATTTTTCATACCTGTGACATTCACAAATTGCTATAGCTCAGGTAAGACCAAGCTCTGCCTAACATGATTATGTTTAGGTGCCAAGAAGCTCTGACATGTCAGGAACTGGGGTCCCAAGCTGTTGTGAAAACATGCAGCAGAGGCAGATATGGGAAATCTGGAGGGGAGAAAGGCAGAGGAAGAAAAGTAAGGGGCAATGTAAAATTGGTTTTCAATATCTGCCCTTGCTTTGAGGGTGTAAATTGGGTGCTCCGAAGTCAGAAAGAGAATCAGATTTATTGACATGACCAGCACTGGTGTGACCATCTGGCACTAGTCAGTGACCTTTGCCAGTAACCATTCAGATTTTCTCTACATTCTGCATATGGCATAGCTTAGGAGTGAAAGCTGCTCAGTCTTTGCTTCAGAGAACCTGAAGACCTGAAAGATGAATTGCTAAGTTGCCAGCCTGATTGCAAAATAAAAATAACAAACAGATAGTAGCACAGAATTTTTAGGTGTCTCTGAACCCTTGTTTGAGCAGGAGTGAGCTCCCGTGTGATGGAAGCTACAGGGCTTGCTGTATACCACTCTTCCTTGTTTTCTTCATATCCAGTGGGAGACATTACATTTACAAAATAGCTCTTGTGTCCTTACACTTACTGGGAAATTTGGGACTCATTAAAAATTATGCTCCCAGGCCATCCAGGGGCTCTGTCAATATGACAACATTGCCTTCTGTGTTTGTACTTAGCAACCCAGTTTTGCTGCACAGAGCAGGACAAATGATCTGATTTCAATTTCCTGGCGACACCAAAAGCATATTCTTCTTAATTTCTCCAAAACAGTTAAGCATCTTCCAGGACCCACTAGCTTTTATGTAACCCACCCAGAGATGCAGATGAGTTTTTGCTGTTGTAAATTATTATCGCATGTATGTGGAGCATATTTTATCCCCTAAAGTAAAAACAGTAGTGCCACTGAAGATGCTAATGTGAAGGCATAGGCTGTGTTCAAGACCCCTGAGTAAGGATCCATGTTTGTGCTCTTTTGAAACAAAAGGAACTATTCCAACTTTTCCACATTGGAACAACATTCAGGATCCAGTTACTGTAATAAATAGTGCCATTCCCTACTTAGATGATTTATATTTCCCAAATTAACATGAAAAAGGCCAATAGTTTCTGTTGCCAACTTGGCAGAAAGTTAATTTAAACTTTAATTACAGGAAGACATTTTAAAATTCCTTTAAAACTTTAAAAAAAAAATTGTTCTGAATTATAGGCTTGTCATTTTCATTCCAGACACATAGTTTTAGAAAGGATATTCTTCAGGTTTTAACTGAATAGAAAATAAGTATCTCTGTCCGTCTTCTTTGGCAGGATTTCATTTTTGATTGCTCATTTAACATTTCTCCTTAAGTCTTCAAAAGTCTGTCATTTCTGATCTATGAGAAGCCTACAGAAACAAAGCAAGCTATGTAAGTTGGATCTATGCAATACAACATTTCTTTTGTTATTGCGTTGTTTTCAAATTTTCTTAAGCAACTATATTCTTCTAGTCTCAGAGTTTCACAAAACTGTACTTTTCAAATCTTAGAGCACTTAACTTTCCCATACATTGATAGTCTATGTATGCTTCAGTGACTTCAAGACTAATTTTGTGTACTTTATTTTCTTTTGATTGCTCTTGATACCTTTTTATTCACTTAAATCCAGTTAATAGTATTGATTTTTTTAGTCAATAATTTTAGAAGGACACATTTTCAGTCCTTTGCTTCAATAAACTTTTTTCCCTGGTGATTTTTAAATGCCACCTTTACTTTGATGTGCAAAAATTTGTACATGTTCCAAGATGTCTATAAAGATGTTTGAGACTAAGAGAAAATGAGAGATGTAAATATCTCTTTCTAATCTGCATCTGCTTTTAAGCTAAAGAAGCTGTCAGAACAATCAATCTTATGTTTTGTTTCTTGGACACATTATATTCTGCAATATCAATAGTTTACCTACAAGCAGTGAAAACACTTCAAAATTTCAAAAATGTTGAAAATACTTCTCTTTAGTTGCCTGTATTTTACTTAATATGAACTGCTCGGCTCTTTAGAGTGGTTGATAGGTATTTCCATAGCACAGGATTCAGTTCCTCTTCCCTTTTAATGGTCACCCCACAGGTTCGCCATCATCCTGCTTCTGAGAGGGAAGCATTTAAAAAGGTGTAAAGTGCTGACAGATGTGGACATTGATGTGCTTTCAATAGCCATAAATGAATGAATAAAAATTTGCAGTAAATTAAATATTAACCCTCATGTATAAGATTAATAAATATAAAATATTGTTATAACCTTATTTATAACACCGCATTTTTAAAAGAGGAGTAGTAAATTTTTAGATATTGTGTAAAATTCATAGGAGAGGATCTTGTAATTGTCCCAAACAACAAGACAATTATAGATAAATACATATTTTATTGCATATTCTAACGAAGTCTTGAGGAGGACTTTATAGGATTTTAATTATGATTGGAGTCACACATTTTAGCCTTCCTTCAAGATCAGGCAGGAGGGATGTGTGATGAGAGGAATCAATTATGCCAGTGCTATGGATTTATGCTTCTGTCACAGAAGCTGCATCTACACTGTCAGTTTGAGTCATTCAATTTTTCAGTCCAGAAACGTGTTCTTCCTGGTTGTTCACACTTCATGCATGCAGAATCACTCCTGGAATCCCTTTTGGAGTGGACCAACTGTGTCTGTCTGCAGATAAGCATCAGCAAGGTCTCTGCAGGCTGGCCCAAGGATGGCTCCAGCAGGCCAGGAGCATTGCCATGCTTTTTGGTATATAGCAGATACTTTCAGCTTCCAGACATCAAATCAAAAACTTGACAGGTACCAAGGAAGCCTTTTAGCATGTCCGTTCCATATAGAAATATTAATTTTTAAAGAATTGTAAAAATACTGCTACAATGTTTCATATCCTAAAATTAAATTGACCTCAGAGAAGTCCTTTATGAGAGCTGGTGTCACACAGCAAGAGAAATGCTATTCATGGTGTGCTGAGTCTGTTGAAAAGGCTTGTGAAATACCTATTACAGCCAAATTACATATAGCCTGAAGATGCATGCAGACTAATTCAGAAGGAGCAGGATGGGCTTGAATCATTCAGGACCCATTTGGTTAGGGGAAGGGTCACTCCCTGGAGCACACCACAGAAACTGCATGACCCAAATGTGTACATATATCTATATATATGTATATGCTTATAGACAGAAAGGCAAAGCTTGGTTTTAAAATTCTAAAAATGTGGCAGGCATGAAGAACTGAATGGTTCTTTTTCTTGCAGTAAGACTGGAGTGTCAGCTTCATGAACATCTAAAAAACTCATAATAATGTAAATGTGACTTACATTTTTAGGGAACTTTTAGATGTTTTCCCTTCCACCTGTGATTTTGCTGTTAGTAGTGTTCATTTGCTTATCAAAGGTAACAATGAAAGTTTCACCAGATTCATTAACTTATGATGATACACTCATTTTATCTATGGAAGCTGGACCAGAATCAACCTCTAGACATCTAGAGAGAAAATCATCTCTCTGGAAATAAGAACATTGGACTCAGCACTGGATCAAGAGTGGCATGTTTTTGGCAAAAACTTCCAAATTCATGTAAAAATATACATTTCTTTTTAACTATGTAGAGCTAACATTAGCCAGTGAATCTTAGCAGACTATTAATATTGCTCCTCAAACACAGTGCTAAGCAACAGCACTACATGTCAGCACTGATTACCATAAAACTGCTTAAAAATTCTGTATGAACAATTAAAAAACATTGTATAGAAAAGAATTCTTATTAGAAGGCAAACAATGAGGTGAAGGCTGCATAGACCTTCCTTAGAACATGTGTAGGACAGTGGCTGCCTTGTTCTGAGTGTTGAGGTGATAATATTTTCCGATGTCACTCTTTTGCTTCATAATTTTATGTTACTGCATATGTATTTATGCATAGCTTAGTGCCCTGAATTACTTATTTATCTTTAAATTCCACTAGACAAAGCATGAGCTCACAAAATAACTGCCTGAGCTGACGAACTATAAAACAGTATATTCTTTTTTCCTATATTACATGTATGTGGATGTTCTCTATGGTAAAAAAGATTTCTTTCATAATGTTATATATGAAGATTATATTTTTTTTTCTGGTAACAGATTAATGGATCTTAATTAAGCACTATTCAAATAATTGAAATTAATGAAGAGTGAAATTATGAAAAATATAAACATTATACTGCAGAGTGCTATCTGTAGTGCTGGAGAAAAACAAAACCAAACATTCTCTCATTGCTTGTTTATAAGCATTTAGTAGATTAAAGTGATGGATGAGGAGAAACTTGATGGCATAATCC
This sequence comes from Corvus moneduloides, assembly GCF_009650955.1. Taxonomy (NCBI): domain Eukaryota; kingdom Metazoa; phylum Chordata; class Aves; order Passeriformes; family Corvidae; genus Corvus; species Corvus moneduloides. The sequence goes on from NC_045477.1 coordinate 79,658,641, forward strand.
ATTTTCACTTTGAAAGGGACTCCAATGAGATCCTTCACAAGTGGCTGTTAGCAGTAGGATGTCAAGCACAAGATTCAGAAATAACCTCAGTGGTGTCTGACTAGTAATTTAAAAGAAAGATTTCCATACTTGAAGGTGATACAGAATTATTCAGCCTATTTAGGAAGAAAAGAAATGGGTAGAACCTCAAAGAAAGCTGGAGAGATTAAGAAAATGGGATCATGGTTTCAGATAAGTTCACTGCTGAGAAATGCTAGGGAATCCACTTAAAGAATATGTGAGGAGTTTAACTGATTCAAGCTTAATTGCTTAGATTCAGGAAAAAGAGGAGACCAAAAAGACCTAATAAATTCTGTTGAAGAGATCAGAGAGAATAATGGAATGGGCTAGAGCTGATAAAGCTACTAAAATTAAAAATAAGGAAAAAAAAAAGGGCTTCTCCCTTGAAACATAAAAATGAAAGGATTAAAACTCTGCAAAGGGAAGGGGAGAAGTGATAAAGACAGGTAGAATACAGGAATACAGAAAGTATCAGAAACTGTGGATAAAACACTATAATCTGTCCTATACTTTAGAAGTCACAAGGTTTAAAAATAGTAACATTTGGTTGAAGCAAAAATAATAGGTAAATTTTCTTTCAAGTTGTCCCAAGGAAATTGAATTTAGAACTACAAAAAATGTGTGTATATGCTTGCAGAAATCTTCACATCTGCAGTAGTTTACCCAAATTCTTCTCTCTGTCTCTTTTGCTTACCAGCCTGAGAACTGTAGCAATGTCTTGTGGTGTTCATCATCACACAGTTTGAAAGAACAGCAGACTTTTGTTGCATGCCACAGAATAAAGGTCATAATCTAATAGGCAGAGATATTTTTTTCCATCAATGTCCACACATATACTTATGTCAGCTTCAAACTATGAACTTTACTTGCAGATAAATGCAAAGTGAAAGAGAAGTTAAATTTATTCAATAAATTGTTCATTTAAATGAGAATGCATGATATCACCTTTATTCACTGAAGTTGTGTGTGAACTGAAAGTATTTTATATGAGTGGGAAATTGATAAAATTTCCTGCTTCATAGTTCCAGTTTTTTTGTCTGTGCATTTTTACATATTATTTTTCCCTTCTCTTTCTTTCTTTCTTCCCATGTTGACAAAGGAAAAATGCTTGGGCCAACCATAAGTAGATGTGGAATGTTGCAATATTTTCCATCCTTATTTCAATAACTCACAAAAAAAAAAAAAAAAAAGCCAAAACACCAAACCCAAACCCAAATCATGGTTGCTTGTTCTTTGAATAGTCCTTTTTTCTTTTTTTACTCTTAAGAGAAAACCTTAAGTGTGTACAAGAGCACAGTGTAATAAATACGTAAAAGAATAAAAGAGGCATTTGCATAAATCTGTATATCAGTTTATACTCATTGATTTCTTTTTATGTTTTCACAGGGGCTTTAACAATAATCAAAATAATAAAGAAAGGTAAATAGCTGAGTCCCCAGCTTTGCTTTTTGCTGCCTATTTCAGTCATGCCTGAGTTGAATTGCTTTCTTATTTCTGTTTTAGGAAGATTTTGCTGGTCTCTGTGTGATTGGTAATTGAAAAAAGACCTTATTTTTAAAAAAATTGAATTAGGAGTTATTTTAAAAAAAGGTTTATTCTGTCTATGAACCCAAAAATATTTATAGCTGTAAATACCTTCATCGGGTGGTGTTGTTAGTTATTTGCTCCCATTTCTTTTACACACAAACATGAAAACTGTTGCCATGATGCACTCATTCTTCCTGTTGTCTTCATTGTGAATCACTATGGACTGTGTATGAGAATGCACTCGAAGAAATACCTTCTCCATCATTTATTATTTATATAGAAGCATAGATTTATTTTTCTATTAAACACCTTGGAGTGGAAGGCCTGGGATTCGGTTTGCCATGGTAGCCTCAGGACTGTACACCCTCATCTTTGCTTTAAAAGGTGTCATTTTCTCTCTTTGCTCCTCCTTGACACACACCTTGCACAGGCACAGAGGCCCCTGCCAGGGCACCCTGCATCCACCTGGCAGCTGGGTCTCACAGCGCCTCAGCCTGGATTTTCACCACCTGGGAAAACACTTGAAGAAATCATTTTTGTGTGCAAGAATGGATTGCAAGGCTATAGACCATCTGTAGATACATTGTAAATTCTTACCAGAAAGGAACCTTTTGTGTGCCTTCTTTGTTATCTCTAAAATACAACTCTGGGAGTAGACTCCTTTACATATTCCATCTAACAATCTTTTTTTTCTTTTATTTACTGGGTCAGTCATCTGTATGCACACTACAATACAATTAAAGTTCTTTTTATACTCATTATGCAATTATTTTTTATTTACGCTATAGATATTGTTGGGTTTGGGAACTATTTTACTAAAAAAGGGCAAGTTTAAGAAAAAGGCCTAATTATTAAAATTTTTATTAAAAATGTTAATCTTATGCTGTTAATATTCTAATAGCTAAGGCTGAGGTACTTTTTGCCTGTGAAAATGTATTCAAAAGCATGCAGCAGTTTGCTGCTAGGCTTAAGGTGTAAGAGTTTCTGAACAGTCTGTAATGAAAATGTAATCCAGGGAAATTACTCATTCTTAAGCATAGGTTCTTTAATACAGTTTTGTAACCTCCTGAATATAGTGAGTGTACTTGAAAGGACAGAAATCATTATTTCCCAGAGACATAAATGTTTCTCTCGGCTGAGAATTTGGAAACTTTGAATAATTGGGGATTAATGGAATAGACTGGGAAAGTCCATAAACTATTCTTTTACACACAGTTTAGTTCATTGAATATATTTATTAACTACCTGGAATGACTTTGTGGAAAGTCTACATTTGTAGAAGTTAGAAGTTTAAATTAAGATGACCATTTAACATATGAGCTTGAAACACAGTATTTATAAATATTCTGATTTAGAAAGATATTTCCATTGAAGAAAGCATATGCAAAGGTGCTTAAAGTAAAGCTGACTCTGAAAGCTGACTCTGAAGTTCATTAGAAGTACTTAAGTGAAAGCATGCCAGTAAATTCCTCTCTGCTTTAGGGAAACTTGTACCTCTGCTTTGCACTCAAGTACACAATGAAGTTTTTTCCCAAATAGGATATGTGAACTAAATGCGTCTAAACCAGGGACTGCTGTCCATGCCACACCATTGTTTATGGCATTATACACATAAATGAACTAAATTTATTTTGCTTTTTTTAGGAACTGAAACCATGAAAATGCATGAAAATGAACCAACTTTCCAAAAGGTGTAAAGCTCTCGGATATAACTTTCAACAAAGTAGCACTAAACTCAGTTCCAAACCATGTTGTGCCATCAGGGGCCAGTTCATGATTTAAGAAGAGTTTTTATCTTTCTTGACAAAATTTGTTCCATTTCCCTTTTCTGTCCTGACACTTGCCAGATGCTTCATATCCAATTAGGCAATCCTACAAAAAAGATGTTACTACCTTATGAATTCTGGAGGGTCATTTGACTTTCATAAATTTTTATGCCTGCAAATATTAGTCCCATATAGTAGCTGTCCTGAGACCTATGAAAAACTTTCGATATATATGACGGGACAAGTAATCCTCAGTTAAAGAGAAGATTTTTTTTTTTCTTAGGCCAGCTTTGAAGGTTACTAAATAAACAAATTTTTGAAAGGTGAAAAAAGGTGAAAGCTGTACTTATCGAGACAGCATGTTTGGACTGTGACATTTTATGGAGCTGGTATCACAGACCCTGCCTTTGACTATGCTCATCAGATGGCCTACCCCTTTGCTGCTGCATCAATACAGAGTGCCATTTGGGAGGCTTCTGGATCCATTTCTCCTTTGTCATTTCAAACTTAAATTGAATTTAACTATGCATTGTTTTGAAAATATCAAGACTTCAGGTATGAGGATGTCGTAAAAGGGGATTGTTAACATTTAGTAGAGAGTATTTAAGGTTTCTGAAGTGCCACTACAAAGTCTTCTAGAAATTGATCTACCCAGTATGGTACCAGCACTATAAAACTAATAAATAAAAACGAAGTTTAAGGCATGACTGGGGAGAACTGAGCAAGTTTGGGGATGGATAGATGACAGACTGGAAGAGAAATGTGTATACATGTGCATACACATATAAGCATGTGAATTCTGCTAGGTGTCTCTTTGTGCATTTCACTGTAGCAGTTTGTGCACGTCTCTTACCCCTTCTCTTCTGACAGGAGCTTTTGAAGAGACTGCAGAAGCATCAGTATTTCCTGTTAAAAAAAAACCCAAACAAACAAACAAGCAAACCACCAAGTTTTTAAGCTGCTCTTATAATTTTTAAGCTGCTCTTTATAATTTTTATTAGGATTTAAATGCAAAGGGGACTGTAAGACTGCTGTGTGCAGGTCTGTGATGGCAATTGAGTAAAGTACTGTTAAGAAAACAGTCAGCAATGCTTAAAACTGAAAATAAAAATAACCCCTAATTTTTTATTTATTTGAGTATTTTGGATTTTGTCTTGTTTTTTCATATTTGAAAATGTGCAATCAGTTGAGTTCCAACTGCAAGATTCTCATTATTATTTGAACAGGAAAAAAATCAAATGAAACCAAATTTAAAAAAAAAGAAAAAAAGAGTATTCGATCTACTAGGATTTCCTTTTAATCAAAAAGGGGCAATAGTCTATAATCTCTCATCAGCTTCAAAAATTTTCAGGGTGTAGAACAGGCAAACATTGATATCGACCTTAACTAGTGTCTTCAAACGACTGAGGATTGGACAGACCCAGTATGTATAAAAAATAACCAGGTAACTGATCCAAACAATTGTCTGCATTTTTAAACATTAGAAATGCTAGTGATGGTGCACGTGTGGACCTTGTGTCATTTTCAAGTCAATGGCTTAGTTGCACCCCTCTTTGTTATGTATTGCACATGTGAGACTCTCATAGAAGACATAAATTGATTTGGAGAGTCTGATTAATGTTGGGAGTTGATTTATTGACTTTGCATATGTTTTCCTAAGTATCTGTGTCTTTTTATTTTACTCTTTCTCTTCAAGCATCCCGTATCTACTTCTTTCTCAGAGAAGTTCTAACTTCTTCCTGCTTCTGTGTTTCATTGAGCCACCAGATTTACCCAAGTATCTACTTTTGACTAGTAACTATGTCTGTAGTGTATAAAGCATGGCCTTAGGGTGCGTGTGAGAACTCGAGTGCTGTTCATCCTTACTACACATTCCTGGTAGCCATTAATGGTTTGGGCCCATACTACCTAGTCCTTTCTTGGCAAGACATTGCCCCAGAGCTGTGTGTGGAGAATGCCTGGGGGGCAGTTCCCAGTGCACGGTACGAGAACGAGTGCACCAGTCCCAGCTTTCCACACAGTTCATGAGTCCCACAGCAACACTAGTAATGTCCCACCTGTCCTCATGCTGCCTTCTGGCACTTGGAAAACAAATCATAGAATCATAGAATGGTTGGGTTAAGAGGGACAATTAAGATCACCTGATGTGGGCCAGGGCACCTTCCACTAGACAGTCCTCGGTTTCATTCTCTGCTATAAAAATGTCACTCTTGCTGGTGGAACATTGTTGGGGTCCCTCCCCCGCCGTGTAGCCCTGGGAGAGGGGCCCTGAGGGGACAGGCGCGGGGCTTCCCTGCCCCTGCTCAGCCTCGTTCCCATTGGTTGGTTTGTGTTCCCTGCGCGGGCAGAAGGACCCTTGGTCCCGTGACTGGAACAGTTCCTCCGCTGAGCCCCGGCCATGCGGCTGGAGAAATAAACATCTCTGAAACAGCTATCAAGAATCTGTCTGTCCGTATATATTTCCTTTCCACGGGACTCCTGGTTTGATATATGCGTTGTTGCAGTATCCCCACTGCAACAAATGGTGGAGAATTGAGAGCAGAACGATCCCCGATCCCTAAGCGACTGATTTGTGTGAGTAAACCCTGGAAACTTTGGATTCCTCTTCTTGGTTTTGCTTTGCTATTCCGTATCTAAACTATGGAGGAACAGTGGGAAGACTCTTGGCTCTCCGAGCCGCATATGGACATTTATCTTAAACTTAAAATGATTCTTGAACAACGATTTGTAAATTTTAGCTTGATTCAAGCTCAAAAAGAACTGAAACACTTCCTGGCATGGTTGTTTAAGAACTTTTTCTATGTTACTTGGGATTTAATTCTTACCAAGGGCTTTTGGAAAACCGTTTGGACACAGTTAATACTGGAGTCAAAATATATGCCGATGGAAGAATATTTTCGTGAATATTATTTAGTTACCGAGACTGCTGAGCAATGTCAGCTGTGTCCTGGCGAAGGGAAGCCTGGCGCAGGGACTGTGCGGCCCAGGCCACGTGCACCGAGCGCTCTGCGAGCAGCAGCGAGGCAGTTCCCGCGCGCGGGCGGAGCCAAGCGAGCCGCAGTGTCGGTGGCGGAGCGAGGAGCGGCGGGACCCGGCGGTGCCCGCCCGGCCGCGTGCAGCGCGTGGTGGAGCGAGCCCCGGGAATGCCCGACCGAGACGGAGCCGCGCCCAGCCGAGATGCGCGCTGGAGCGGAGCGCGGGGGGGTCATCGCTCGGGGGCCCGGCCGAGACGTGGATGCAGCGCCCGGCATCGGCAGCGAAGCTGCGACCAGAGGAGGCGACGCACGGAGAACTGAGCGGCGCGGCCCGGCCCGGCCCGCGCAGCCCCGAACGCGACCCCGGGAAGAGCGCGCAGGCACCAGCAGCCCCGACAATTCCAACACGGGAGCGACCGAAGGAGAGAGCAAAGACGCAGCGAGACAGAAAACAGCAGCCACTCGGAAAAAGGAAAAGATCATAGAAACTAAGATCTTAGGGATAGTAAAATGGTATAATGTTAAGCAAAATTATGGTTTTATAACAAGGTGTGACAACCAGCAAGACATATTCGTGCATAGAACTGCTATTAAAAAGAATAACCCTGAAAAATGCATCCCAAGCTTGGGAGATGGAGAGGTGGTGGAATTTAATATTGTACTAGGGAGAAAAGGGTTACAAGCATCGCAGGTCACTGGGCCTGATGGTGTTCCTGTAAAAGGCAGTATATATGCAAAAAATCGTAGTCATGTTAGACAGTATCTCCATTGTAAGCCCCCCCTACAGTTTCCCTTTCCTAATCCCACCTTTCCCTTTTACCCTATGTCCTATTACCCCCAGTGTATTCCCAATCCGTTTTTTCATCCATGGTTTCCCTCACAAAACCATGCTTTTGCCAATTGTTTCCCCAAAAATCCCTTTCCAATGCCGAGTGGGGGATGAAAAGGGGAAGGGACGAAGTTAAACCCTCTCCTGCCTCAGTTTCCCCACAAAGCATGCTCAGAGAATTCTGTCTCCCTTCTGTCAGCCCTAAGATGTTCCAGAGAATCTGTTTGGACATTTAAAGACTCAGGAGGGTGGCTTGTTTTGTTTTGAAACTGTTCTTGTTATGTTTATCCAGTTGTTTTCATTCTCCTTTTATTAAAATAAAACGGGTGAGGTGTTGGGGTCCCTCCCCCGCCGTGTAGCCCTGGGAGAGGGGCCCTGAGGGGACAGGCGCGGGGCTTCCCTGCCCCTGCTCAGCCTCGTTCCCATTGGTTGGTTTGTGTTCCCTGCGCGGGCAGAAGGACCCTTGGTCCCGTGACTGGAACAGTTCCTCCGCTGAGCCCCGGCCATGCGGCTGGAGAAATAAACATCTCTGAAACAGCTATCAAGAATCTGTCTGTCCATATATATTTCCTTTCCACGGGACTCCTGGTTTGATATATGCGTGTTGCAGGATCCCCACTGCAACAGAACATCAGGGCTCTGTCATACAGTTTGAAATGAAAAAACCAACACCTACAAATATCAGTAATGTAAAAGAACCAGCAGCAAGATAACAAGCAGTAGATGGGTTTGTACAGTATGTCAGCCTATGCCACTTGTCCTTAAGGGCAGAGGACTCTCTGTGACCTTGTTTTATTCAGCAGTGTAGATATTGTCTCTTTGCACTCATTGGAATTAATCCTATTGTACTGTAAAAGTCTAATTTGGATTAGCTGAATTCTGCTGCAGGGAGGCTATTAGCTGGGTCTGGTTGAGATCAGTCCCACTCCAGGTGCTGCAGTTCTCTTGCTATATGTTTTTGTGTGTTTTTGTTTTGTTTGGAGGTGAGATTCCTAAAGGCTTTTACACAGTCCTTTACAATAGCTAGTTGGATTTCTCCTGTTGGGAGCAGTGTGCTGTTTCAGAAGTGTTCCTTTAGAAGGTACATTATATACTGAGAGTCTGCTGGTAACTGCTGTATTTCTGTGTTTGTGCAGAAGAGAATTTGCCCTTGCTTGAGAAAGGGAAATTCGAAAAACAAATTTCCAATTGCACTGTCACAGGTGTTGAATCTTATCTCATTGGAACAAATGTACAGATAAACCCCTATGGTGTGGTCTCAGGTTCAACAAACAGCTTAGTTATTAAGGTTAAGCAGTGCTCCTGAGAGATATGCTAATGTCCACCTCATTTTTAACAAGCATAGTTTGAACGGTTTTGCAGTCTGAAGGGACACTGGGTTAGAATGGCTCACACAGGGATGATTAACAATTGGATCTAGCACTTGAAAATACAAGGGTCTTTTGAAAAATTATTTTTAAAAGAGGTTTATGTAGCAAATATCCTGTAAGCAAAAATGTCTAAAATCATCTGTTTTACTTAGTATATGTCTTTACATACATATAATACTTTTACTGTATTTTTCTTATTATACTTTACTTTTGTATATTATGTATATTTTTACTTAAAATTATTTGACTTAGTAATTAAAATATCCTGTGTTCTTTTCTTAGTCCAAATAAATACTGAAAAATGTAGAGCTTCGTTATGAAATTTAAATAATGCCTCAATTTAAAATTGGAAAAATTTCAATACTGAATCTGGTGCAAAAATTGAAAGATTTTCTAATACTTGTCCTATGTCAGTGGTAGTATATAAATCCAGAACAAAACTATTGCAGCAGGTAAAGGACAAGTTTTAAAACTTTAAACAAAAAGTTATTGTGTGCCTTATTATAGAAAACATAAGTACACTCTAACAAATATTGATAGCCTCAATTCTTAAATAACATTCTTTTGAGTGATAAATCTTTCTTTAAAATGTTTTTGGCTAAGGAGAGTCATGTGGCAAATTTTTAATGTCTAATGAAGCAAGACATCCTTCTAGCCTGGAGAAATGGCAGCATCAATTGCTGAAGAGCAACCAAATCTTCAATTGTGTAAAGACTGGATATAGATTGAACAGTAGTTTGCAAAAAAATGCATGAGGGGATTCAGGAGTTATCATGAGTGATTGGTTTTTTTGGACAAGTTGGTCTTTTGCGTAAAAAAGGGTGATTTTTTAATTGTCAAAGCTGCAGAATGATGTCAGTCTCTGGTCACCAAAATAAATTGTTTTCCTGCTGTGCACCTGTTGCCAGAAGGCAGCTGAGGAGTTGCACAAGTTTTTGTTTTCAACCTCTGCAGCTGTTGTACACCAGGATTATGTATCAGTAATGTGTATTATCTTTCCAGTGTAACGCAGCAACACAAATTTTGTAGACATGAGCTATCACTTCTTTATTCTGGATGGATTTGCTTTAGTGACAGAGGCTTCTTTGTCTACGAAGATGTTGCTATATTATGGTGGAGAGATATTTTTGGAACAAGCAGATGCTGTCAGGTCATCCTCTACCATGAACAGAACAGATTCTTCTTATCAATGTAGATGATATTTGCATTCATTTATGAAATCTTTTTACCAATGAGCAGCCTGAGTTTTCCTAAACTCTGGATCAAACTAACTGGTTTTGGACATGTGCTTTAAAAGAAAGGCAATAATTCTGCAGCTAATTTTTCCCTGCATCTTTCCTTAGCACATTCCTCACAGTATGTGAGGAATTCTTTTCGTATTAACATGATCTTTTCCTGGGCGTTTTATATTTATTTATTTCAGTTCATAAGAAAGGGGACATGGGCTTGTGGAAGAAGGCTTTAAACTAAAAGTACAGTTCCTTCTTCCCTAAAGAAATATACAACTCCTTAATTTTGTAAATTATTTATCTATGTGCTTAGCTGTGCACTGAACAAACCATCCATTTTATTGATGCACCTTTTAAGAATGTTTAAGAAGAGCTACAATATATTCAATATATTTGCAGAAGGAGTACACAAGTTTCAGAACAGTATCTTAATATTGTATGCCTTGGGATGCTGAAAAGGATACCTGAGTGGGAAGAGCAGTTAGCTTCTTCGAGGAGGCAGCCATATTTCCTCCAGGTTTATTCTATCGAAGGAGAACACTCATGCAGGCAAAGCTTAGAAGAAGCGTTTGTAGAAGATCAGTCAATAGCACTAATTGGAATTTAAAAGAATGAACAGATGGTCTTTATGTGACTGGAAGTAGCAGGATAAAAATTAGCTCTTGTTTGCTAAGACAGCTCAGGTTCAAGAAAACACACCTGTTTATTTTTCTGATAAAAAAAATATTGTTCATACAGTTTTTATTTACAGTTATCTTTGCAGTTAAATTACTCTGCAGTGTTTTATTCTCTTTTGTAATCAGACAGATAATCAGATTTAAACTACTTACTATTATTCATATAAGTGTTTTTCCCTGTGGGTCCAATAACATTAATCATAACATCAGAATAGCAAGGTGATTTTTCCAGTTTCCTTAATCCTATTTACACCATATGGCAAACACAGTCTGACTAGAAAGACAACAAAAATATCTTCACAACTGGAAAACAGAGTTTCTTCCAAGCAATAGGAAATGAAATTCCAGTTTTCTCTGGGAGATTTTGATGGTAGATCCTCATACAGCTTATTGTCCTAATAAAATATCCCTAAAGAAAAGGAATGGGCATTAAATAGCTTTCCTCACCTTAGCAAATGCACAAATGATGCTCTGACAAAAAGGTCCACTGTGTATTACCCTCTGACTGGCCCTTCCTAAAAGGCATCCACCATCAAGGGATTTGCTATGGCAAGGCCTCAAAACAGTTCTTGGAATTTAGTGGAAAGCAAGATCCAATTCCAAGGATTCCTAAGCTCATTTTGAGTTTCAGAAACCTGAGAAGTGTGGCTGCAACATGCCTTTATTTGGAAACAGATGGCCTTGTGTGCTAAATTGAGTGAAAACAACTTAACTATACAACAAATACCATAGTATTTAACTTCTGGCTTTGAAACACAATTTAAAAGAGGAAGATAAAATAGTATGAATTTCTGTGTGCCTCGCTGAACTCACTGAAGGTCTTCCTTTGTTGCTTTCACACTTCTGGAAACTGAAGGAATTGGAATACAGAGTTTTCTGAAACTCCACTTTCTTACTGAAATTGTTCAGGATATAAAACTCTCCTGCTACCTTACTCATGGCTTTTAAGAAATTTCTCTTAGTTCATATTTATTCTATAATTCAATCAGAATTTAACATTACTAGACCATACCTCTTAAATAAGTGCAAGTCAAAGTGTTCCTCAGCTTTGGGTTCTTTTGGCATTGGTCTTTAAGAGGAAAAATGCACATTCATCGTCCTTCTTTGACTAGGGAACTTCCTTGAATATAACTTTAGTCATATTTCTTAATTAGCCTTTGCATACTTAACTTTGTTCATACTACTCAAGACATTTTCAAATGTAATAAGCAGCAAATAATAGTAAATACTATGTAACAATAATACAAATTAATAAATAAATCGTATATTTTCATGAGAGTTGTCTGCCATACTTCATAATAAAATGAATTTCTAGTCATTAATTACTAGAATTAGATGAAGATGATATCTGTTAGCCATAGAATTAACCAGTTAGGCAAGAGAGCATGCTTTTCCTTTATGTGCTTTCCTGCATTTCTTTTACCATTGTCATGGTCTAACTCCAGCTGTTTGAGTTCTGAGGTCTCGTATACATTTCATTGAATGGAAAAAACTTGATTCTTAATACAAGTATTTTTTCTAAGATGCTGCATATTTTTAAAAATTATGAAAGCCTGGTACTTTCCAGCTCATAGAAATTCTTCAGTAAGAAAACAGTTAAAGCTAATTTATAATTAGATCAGTATCAGTTAACATGGCAAAACTTCATGGTTCCTTGAATCATTGGTCCCATTTCAGGCAAACAGTTCAAAAATCAGGTCAGGAGCAAATCAAAAATACATATCATGCCTTCAAGCCAGGAAATATGCTCGCTATATCATTTACTAAACTTCATTAAGTTGCTTACAACCATAGGTAGGAAGTTATAGCAAAAAAAAAAAAAAACAAACCCAAAACTAGAATAGAACAAAAGTAATTAGAATACACTTTAGCCCCACGTATGCCCCACAGAGCTTAGCAGTTGGAGGCCAGCCCACACTGTGAGTGAATCTCATTTAGGCTTCCTTATCTTGTTTTGGAAATTAGCAAGCGAAAAAAATATACCTTGTTACTACACATCAGACTACATTTCACCCCACTGAAATTTGCCTTACATATGCTAAATCTTATTATCCATATGGTTGTCATTTAGGCCATAGCTAACCCATTTATTGTTTATTGTTCTTTAATTTTATCCATACATAACAGAATTTCAGAAAACTTAATTCTTGTCATCTATCACTACAAGTAACGAGCATAAAATGAACTAAAGAAAACCGTGGCTTTGCACAGATGGCCAAGTGCTGTCGGATAATGGTTCACATGTTGTCTTTCATCACCACCTGGATATATATTGCCTCTTAAGTAAAATATAAATACATACATATAAATACATAAATACTGAAACGCTCTCATCTGCCTGGCATGAAACCTGATCAGATCAGCTTCTTTGTTTTATCCACCATAGCTACATTTCTACAAAACACTTAAGTCAGGGATAAAATTAAGAATGACTCTATGGAATTACACATAGGATAGAGGCAAAATGTATTCCAAATTGGAAGCTTTCCTTTGAAAGTGTTTGGATCTTAATGTTAAAAATGCCTTAAGTGTTTTGTTGAATCAGAACTGCTAGGGAGAAATTCAGAAGGTAAAGAAGTGATTACCTCCTTCTTCTAAATTTGATACTGTACCATTTGGTTCCACACAGTAATCGTGATGGCTTGCAGGAATTCTTGACAGGTAGATAACCCATTCAGTCAATTAAGTAATTATCATCTCATCACTCTTTGTTTCACTTATAGCTCATTTTCAAAAAGAAGTTTGTATTTTCAGTCTCTTTAAATGCTTTTGGAAGTGCTCAAAAGATGTTCTTCAGCAATTGCCCATGGGATTAATATGTGCTTTATGCATTATATCCATGGTAACTTGAGAGAAGAGGAACAGGGTTTTATGCTATGTTACATCAATCTTAATTTAATTTAGGACATGTTGGGTTTGGGTTTTTTTTCCTAGGGTCAGTTTTCATTTAACAAAATATTAAACGGCCTGTAAAATGAAGATTGAAAAGGCAAATGTCCTTTAAAATAATACTGTACTGAAGTCCTTTTTCACAGTACATTTGCTTCGATCTTAGAGTAAAATAAAAGGAATCTTTTTATTGTTATTCTTATTTCTGTCAAAGCAGAAACTGATGTCTCTTGTAAGTGTTCTGTGATGATTTGAAATTTATCCCGAATATCTTGGAAACTTGCTCCTTGACCTTTTTCCTGTGCTATTTACAGTTCATGAAAGTACTAGTCATGGACAGAGGCGATTTTTTCTAAGTGAATCCAAGCAGATGATTGGGTTGATAGATTTTCAGGAGACATCTTCAGGAGCTTCTGTGTTTACTTCTTTTGAAAGTACAGTGTTGAAGCAGTTTTCTCTTTCCTACCTGGCTGTATTTTGGTTCCTATGTATATGTAGATATATGTATATATCTAAAACTACTAAATGAGACTCCCTATTCAACTACTGTTGTTACCTGGTATTTCTGCACAGGTAATGTAATATTCCCTAGAGTCAGACTTTTTATTAGTTGCTTCATATTTATATCCTTTGGTCAAATATGTATTCATTCCTAAGTAGATTACATATGAAGTATTGAGATAATGAAGAACCTGTTATAAATGAAGCTACAAGAAATGAAAACAGCAAGTACTACTGTTGGAGATAGTGCCGTGCTAGCAAGAGACATTCATTAAAAGATTAGGTTTCGTTTCGCTGTTTGCACGTGTCGCCTCATAAACATTAAGAAATACTATGTCAGACACCATACAACTTCATCATGAAGCTGTCAGGTGAAAAAGCACGCTTTGCAGATCCAGAAATATACTGGATGGAAGGTATTTTTACAAAATATCAATAGAAAATATACTTCAGGGAACAGTTGTGCTGTGTAGAGACAGAATTACATTATAGTCGTCTCCATTAAGTTGTCAGCAGTCACGGATTGATGCCATGAAGTCATTTCCTGTTTGCAGTGGGAGGAATAGCAATCAGCTGTATGATGGAAACAACTGCATTTAGTTTACATAATGTTAACTTATCAGCAGTTTAATGCCAATCACCATATCTCAAGTACAACGGTAGAATATTTGCATGTTTACTTCACAGTGGGGCAAGTTTTCACTAGAAAGCCTTGTTGGGTATAAAATAAAATAACTCTTCATTTTGAAATTCTAAGTGATTTAGGCTGGAATTTTTCAAGAAGGGCAAATGAGTTAAAATTAAAACAATGTTTTAACAAAGTGTTTCAAACCTGAGCATTTCTATTTCACTTCTCTTATTTTTCTAATTTCTGTAGGGGGAATATACTTGAAATTCCTGGTTTGTTAATTCTTTTTTTTTCCATCTTTGAAGTGTTCCTATATGTTTCTTACTCACTACTGTTGTAGAATGCATTGATTTTGGCAGATGGTTTCAAGTCTGGGAAAAATAAATGAGGTTTTGGCTGAAACAGGGAAACGTGAGGATAGCACTTTGTAGGAAATGTTTTCTGTAGCGACACCTTCATCTGTAAATATACTTCTGGCTTTCCTCATCTCCCTTCTCTTACTCCTTACATCCTCTTCTCAATTCTTGCTCACACTGTTTCCTCAACTTGGCTCCTAAAATGGGGCAATGGAAATGCTAGAGTGTATTTTTTCTCATTATATGCCCTTTATTGTGTGCTTCCTTCTCATGCTGTATTTGGGGTTAAATAATGGACAGAAAAATACAGCTGACATACAGGCTCACTTTCCTATGGAAAAATGATCTCTCATAAGCAGTTTTTAAAGATGGCAAAGTCAGGAGTTGAACTTCAATGATCCTTAAGGGGGTCCCTTCCCACTCAGGATATTCCAGGGCATTGAAAGCATAATTATTACCTGTCTATGACAGGTTTTGGAAAAGTAGAGGAAAGAATCAAGATAATTGGGTATCACTGGAGGCACTGCATTCACATATTGCAAATCCCACCCAACCCACAAGGTTTGCATATCATGGTAAAGCAAAAATATTAGTATCAAACAGTGTAACAGAGTCTCAGGGACTTTCATTTGCTTTCTTAGTCCTTGTGAATAGGTCTACTGCCTATCCAGAAAAAATATGTTCCTTAAGCAAAAGAAAACTTCAACATCAGACTGAAATTAACAGAAAGGTAGTATTTTGTCCATTTATGTATAATGTTTGATTTAGCTGTTTCTTGGAAATTCATGTTTTCTTGTTCAAGTGCAGGCAAACTGAGAATCTAAGTTAACTTTCCTCAGTTTTGTGAAATGCAATTTTTTTGTCCCGAGTTTTTTATAAAATCATAGTTAGATGATAATTATTAACTCGTAACCAAGGTGGCATTAAAACAACACATAGGATCACATTTTCTTTGAAGTGCATGCAAACTGACTACAGACATCTTCCAAAGATCACAGGCTTGAAATCATTTGATTTGACATAATCTATGCCTTTCAAAATGACTGCCTCACTCTTTTTTCTTTGAAAAAGCCATTATGTCAGAAGAGGCATCTGATGGCTTTTCTCACAGAATCATAGGAGCGTTTAGGTTGGAAAAAATCCTTAAGTTCATTAAGTCCAAAAATCTAGTAGTTAGGATGTGTGATGGAAAGTGGCAGACCTGGATCCCCTTCCCTGTTTATTCTATGAGGATTTAATTTCATATTTCCCAGGTCTGGAGTAAATTCTTCTTGAAACTGAGTCTTGTATTACCAGAAATGTAAAGCATATGGGGCCATGAAGTGATGTCTCTGGAAGCCTGACTTAGTAGCACTGTATGCAGAGAGAAGGATTGCCTTTTAGTTCCTGAACCCTCAGAATATAGAGCAATGGATGTCTGCAGTGCAGATCATAATAGAGCATGGCATTTCTCCATGGGACCCTCAGAATATAGAGCAATGGATGTCTGCAGTGCAGATCATAATAGAGCATGGCATTTCTCCATGGGACCCTTTCACTCTCATAGTTTATCCTTTTTGGTGCAAGGAGTGTGTGAAATAAATTGTGTGCTTGCCCATTTAATGATTATTGTACCATTTAAAGAGACCAACCTTAACCAACTTGCTACTGCCTGCCTGAGAGCATTACGCAGAGGAGACCTCCAAAGTCACCCATACCCATCCCGAATTTCAGCTGGTAGTTGAAATTGAAGAATTCCTGAGGAACTCTTCATTGTACCATGCCCATATAGATTAAATCACATGAGAATTTAGGAGTCAAGGATCTATGCATCTACTAAATGTGCAAAAAAATTAATTTTTCAGAACCCTGTAATTTTGACTGAATGTGGGCAGATCTGTGTTAGGAGTGACAGAAATTCCTCACTAGAACAGACTCTCTGCAGATGCCACTCCGTGTCTTTCTTGCAATAGGCTGGAAGTGCAATCTGTGTTTCCAGTTTCAACTTTTCTTCTAACTTCTAAAATTATTTCTGCTCTTTAATATTTTGTCTTCTATATCATCTTTTTGGGCCATTCTTACCTGGAGTGCAGGGTCTGTCTGCCAGCTCTCGTGAAGGTATATTTACTATAGTTTGCAAAAGTAAAACTCTGCCATTAATCCTCCCTTACAGTGACCTCGTTTGTATATTGAGATGGTGCTGCTGCTGTTGCTAGTACCAGTGCTTTCCTCCTGAAGGTGACAAAAAGCCTTGAAGATGCTAATGAAGTACAAATCCCAACACCCCTGCATGATAATGAGATAACTTAATTCTGCACTATTGATGGAAGAAGTTCAGGTGCAGAGGGGCCTGATGATTGTCTCCAAAGGGCATAATATTTTGAGATGTAATAACTTATAGGGCAAGATTTTAACAAAGGCTCCTGTATAGCACTGTTCACTCCTGTCATAAAGAGATACTACTGTGGCACATTTCAGATGTGAGAATGTTTGTTTTCTACTTTTCCAATCATCTCCTGCAAATTCAAATGTATATCAAGTTGCTTTGAATTACCAAAAAATTAAACCTATTTCTGTAATTCTTCTTTGATCTAACTTAAACTAAATTACATAAATCTATCTGTGTTGATTTTCAAAACCAGACTGGATAAAGCCCAGAGCTAAGAACTTTACCTGACCTCATGGCTGACCTTACTTTGAGTAGGAAGTTGGACTAGAGACCTCCTGAATTTCCCTACGTATCAATGTTTTGTGCTGTTTACTGGAGAAGTTGCATGCCTATGACAATTACATAGATGTATTATTAGCATAATATTGTGTGTGGGAACTGAATACTCAAAATAGAATTAATAAAGAATGCATTCTATTTTTTGTTATATAATACCAAAACACTAGAACTTCTTTGCCTTGTTGTAGAACCTCTCCTGCATTAAATAAGCATGTGATTTAATTATATATAAAATGTTTCCTATTAAAACAGATAATTGTTATGAAAGCTGAAACTAGAGGATGGCTCAGAAACTATTCTGGGTACCTGTAGTGCATATTTTCAATTTGATTTAGAAAAGATTAGAAAATGAAAATCAAATTATAATTCATGGATTGCTTCCATAATAATTGTAAAATATGTTTTGTCTGTGAAGTTTCAAGAAGTTATGCATAGCATTTTTATAATGAGTGTAGATGTGTTTACATTGCGTATAAATTTATCATTAGCTTGCATCATCCAAACCCTAGAAGCCTAGAGACTGCAGCCTAAATACCATATCCTTTCTGCAGATTAATGCATTAATTGGCACACAGTGTACATAAGCTTATTTATTTAATGAAGTCCATGATGGCCTCTGTGGGTGAATGCACACATTAAAATATTGCAAAACACGCCTAATAATTTTTCTTCCTTTAATTCATGGAACTTTTTTGTGTTAATTCTTGATTATTTTCTGAACTGTTCAAGCTTAAGGCAGAGTTAATCCATAATAAGGGAAATCCAGGGAGCCCCTGGAGTCAAGGCTGTGCTCTCTGTTTCTCAGCCTGACTTTTACTGTGTCAATAGGGAACTGAGAAAAAACTATCGTGACACTCTGTGTAGTTTCAGCAGATGAGGGTGCTGTGCTTTGTATTTAAAAGATTATTTTACCTCCTGCCTTTTAGGCAAGCTATCTTAAAAGTCGGCTGTCTGAGTGTGAATAACTAGATCCAGGCTCTTTTTCAAGGTCCTTTCACAGACAGGAAGACAAAGACCTAGTGCCCCCATTTGAATGTGCAGTTCACAGTGCAAAAACTACAGCCTATCAGCCTGTCAATCTAGTGAGAAAATCCTGCTAGTGCAGGTTGCTACAGAAAGCAGTAAAAAGAGACTGCTAGTACAGTAGCTTACTCCAGAAAGTAAAATAAAGGAACAAAAAATGTTGTACCAGGATAAGCATGTGTTGCCAGTTGCTGTAGCATGTTCCTTTAAAAAACTTTATCCAGAGTTCGAACTCATTTAGTGGTGACTACCAGTATGTAATACCAGGATCTGTTTGTTCTTCAGTGAAGGACTGTAAAGCACAGCATCTAAGCAGATATTAGGGAAAAAATAGGCTGACTCCGATATATCTGAACTTTATCATCCATCCTCAGTTGTCCAAGTAATAGCAGGGAGCATTATCTGATTTTGTTTATACCAAAGACAGTATATTTAGAAGACCTAAAAGAGAATAATAGTATGCAACACAGTTGCCTCCTTTGATTTTACTTATATGAAATATTTATGACTTGCATTCACTTTGTGATTTCCACTCCTGTTGAAAGCATACAGCTTAATAGTGATGTGAAAAGCATAGATCTTAGTATTTGTCATCTTGTGAATGGACCACAATAACTATCTGAAATCTGACCTCCTGTCTGTTGTCTGGTTACTTAAGTGGAACTGTTGTGGGACAACCCTGCAGAAAAATACAGAAAAATAATTGAAATACTCTAATTTTTAGCATGTCTTATGTATAATTGATTTCAGTAATACTGACAGGATTGTAAAGACAGTGGATAAGCACAGTCCAGATCATGGCCATACATCTGTGACCAGCTGGAAGCTTCTTTTTCTTGAAGGGAGATATTTGGGTGCTGTATCTCCCCCAGTCAGAGTGTGCTCAGTGACAGAAGGTCCATGCCATGCTCAGGCAATATATTGACTGCCCAGCTTGGGTACCCTATCCTGCTCATTAGATATTCTATGAGTACATCAGGACAATATGGATATTAGTCTGCAAAGAACACGCGCATGTTTAACACTTAACAGACTTTCAGGATCAGGTCCAATTAACTTAAAACCCTGGCGGCAGCTAGCAAGAAACCAACGTTGGGGCATTGACCTTGAAGAGGTTGGCTTCACAGCAAGACTTGACTATTTTTAATTTTTTTTTCATCAATGAAGAGCAAGATAAAAGGAGGTGAATACAATTCATGACAAAATTAATCTTCAGCACAGATTCTCTTTAATGTTTCTTCTGACACAGCTGCACCAGCCCAATCAAGGTTTTCTCCTGCCACCAGCAGTCTTCCTCATTTGCCGTGTACACCTCTGGCGACAGTGTTCTTCTGCCTTCCCCAGTTTACCTCTTCTGCCTTCCCCTGCACATGGAGAGGAGGCACAGTGAGTTTCATGGGAAGCCCTCTGGATTTGGAATATGCAGCCTGAGCAGCCTCCTAACTCCTGGTTGGTTGGTAGGTTTTCAGAGAGCAGAAGGAACAACAGGGAGCAGAAATCACTAGTCTTCACAGTCCCTTCATGCAAGGTATTTGGTCCTGACCTCAGGCTTGGGGATTAGAGGGTTTTGTTAGGGTAGGGATGACTTGAAAAAGTCCCTTCATGGATCTGATGTGAAGGCTGTGCAAGCCACACACAGGGATTCTGTGTTGTTGCATGACTCTCTCTTACTTTTTTTCTGTAGCAGCCAGCATTTACAATACAGATCAATAAATTTCAATTAGCTTCAGGGGCTTAAAATAACCAGGCTTAAAATCTGTAGAGCAGCTTTCACCACTTCCCTTTGTCATTTTTTATCTTAAAAAAACTAAGTGAAAGTGAGGTAGAGAATATTAGTATCATGCAGTTAGGTGAAAAAATTTTTCATTTGGTTTCTTTTAGTCTTTTTCACTAGTATGATTTTGATTTAACAAGACACCACTGAGTTCCTGTAGAAAACCAGCATGCAACAAGCAAGCTGTTCTTTGCAACCAGTTGGGCTTGGTGGATGCATTTCTGTTCTCTAATGGGATTTAACTGGAGATCAGACTACACACTAGGCGAGGTGAGACTTCATACACGATACTGTTGGAGTTCTTGCTGTATCAAATAAAGCTGATATGAAAGCTTTAGCAGTGACACTGTGTATGTGTTTCTGTGAGAGGACATTATTAGAGGAAAAGAATATGAGAAATAACCAAAATCCAACATTATCCAACATTTGTAAACTCAAACCTCTTACTTCTTGGCTACTGGAAGCTTGCATTTATATCCTGGTCATACCTCTGACTTTATGACAATCTTATGAAAAACTTTCTAATTTATCTTTTGAAAATTAGTACATGTATTAATTTTTTTCTATTTTTTGGAGCATCAACTTTATAGCTGGGCATCCTGCTCTTCATGAGATTTCCATAATCGCATGGATCTGGCCATCTAGAGACTTTCAAAGGAAATAGGTTTCAGCACAAGGGAGAAGGACAACCAGTGGGGTGGGGAGTTGGGCTTTTTTATAGAATAGGAAACTTTTCCTTCTCAGGATTTATCTTCAGTGGGATCTTTCTCATTGCTGGATGAGTTAGAAAGGCAGAAGCTTAAATAGCCTATAGCAGCAACACTGTACTACCTAATGTTTCTGTTTCTTTGTAAGTTTACCATATGTCTAAGTAAACTTTGGCATATAGAGCAGGGGGTCAGATCCTATCCCTTCCAAGTTCTCATCATGATCCTGTAAATTTAAAATGATCCTTTCTTCTTAATGAGGTTTTTTTGAATACATAAAAAATAGGGAATAATTTGTTGACATGAAGCGAGTACATTATATTGAGGAAATATCCATATTAGCTGCCAAAATTGACATCAGGAAGTCATGCATCCATTCTAATCTCAGGTGGTTGCAGGAGTAAGGGTGACATGGTGTCCTTTCCTATCCTTACCTGAAATCCATTCCTCACATATTTTCAATGGCTGTGTCTATTAATATTTACTGCTGTTGCACAGTTTCCAAAACACTGGTCTCAGTACATTGCTTTCCATCTTTAATAACCCACAGTTAACTGAATCATCAATCTGTCTTCTAATTCTCCCTTATCTTTGTTAAAAACATGCACGTTGATGGGTTATTTGTAGTATGGCAAACATGCTGTTCTGAGGTGCTTTGGTTTGCCGTGCTGGGTGAATGAAGCACCAGTTGTTTAGAAAACAATCTCTGCCTCCTATTGCAAAAAAGCCTGTTACACAAAGGACTGCCTGCAATGTGTGGATAGATGGTCAGTGATCAAGCCAAACTATACATCAAATTTATGTCTCAGAAACTTTACTATTAATAATTTTTACTGTCAACTTTTAGTATCAAAGAAGAAAGTACAGCACAGTGTTTTAACACACTCCAGAACACTTTATTAAATAGCATGGCAGTATGCTGTTGTAAATTGAGGTCAGGAGGAAGGGTAGCAGTACTTTACAGGCTTAGGAACTCGGTATTTTGGTATACTGCTGGGATAAGAGCCTCTTTTCCAAGACTGTTTGCAGCTGGCAGTGTGTTGTGGCTTAACCCCAGCCTCCAACTAAGTCCCTGAGAGCTGCTGGCTCACTCGCCCACCAGTGGGATGGGGGAGACAGTCAGAAGGGTCAAAGTGAGAAAATTCATGGGGTGAGATAAAGACAGGTAAAGCAAAAGCTGTGCACAAGCAAAGAATACTATGAATTCTTTCACCATGTCCCATCGACAGGCAGGTGATCAACCACGTCCCAGAAAGCAGAGTTCCATCACAGCTCATGGTGGCTTGGGAAGACAAACTCCAACACTCCAAAAATCCCATTCCTTCTTCTCCTCCCAGCTTTACATGCTGAACATGATGTCATATGGTGTGGGATATCCCTTTGGTCATTTGGGGTCAGCTGTCCTGGCTGTGTCCTCTCCCAAATCCTTATGCACCCTCAGCCTCCTCGTGGGTGGGATGAGGAGAGAAAAGGCCTTGGCTTTGTGCAAACACTGCTCAGTAATAACTGAAGCATCCCCTTGCTGCCAACAGTTTCCAGCAGAAATCCAAAACACAGACCCATACAAGCAACTGTGAAGAAAATCAGCCCTGTCCCAGCCAAAACCAGTACACACTGCAATCAGCAACTCCAACTTATTATGACAACGATAACAATAATAATAAAAAAAAAAAGAAAAGAAGTGATTGTCAGAGATATAGGTAAAAAAAATTATTTTGTTTATCTCAAGCAATAAAGGCAGCCAAAAGGGATCCCTGGGACACCTGAGGGAAGAAACTCTAATGCTAATTGGCGCGATTTAAAAAGATGATTCTGTTATTGCCAACAGTCTAATTAAGTCATTATCTCCCCAATGTTGAGGCAATCATACCAGTTATAATTTTAATAGATGGATAACAAGGTATGTCTCAGTGTACAGACGTATATGCAAGAAGGTAGGCTCAAAGAAAGTGAAAATAGCTTTCTAATAAATACATTTTGTCTATCTTTTTATGAAACACCTCTCCTTAATGTTGTCTGCTGAATGAGCTTCATTATATTTTATGCAAATATGTAGTAGTAATTTGTCATGAGGCCACAGAAAACCAGCAAGAGAAAACAAACTATCTACATGTCCTTAATTTCACCGTTTCTCAAATGAAAAGGTTTATATTTTTAGAGAACAACAAATATTTGTTAAAGGGAAATAGTTTTGTGATTTTTTTCCTCGCAAATACTGTATGTTTGCTTTTCAGCAAATGCTCCTATATTAAACAGCTCTCTCTGGTGTTCACCCAGAAGTTGTCAAGACTGCAAGAATTAAAAAGCAGATGTACTTACTGAAAGATTTTCTGTAATGCTTTCCTCACATCTGTTCTGAGTACACTTCCCACTCTGAAAATGTCCTATCAGTATCATGCATTTTTACTAAACTATTTGACAGTGTCCTGTAATGTGCTACCCCTTCTTTGACCAGCCCATTTGCTAAATCATATGTGCTTCAAATGAAGAGTGAAGGAATGGAAAAAACACTACATATATATAGATATATATAAAAATTTGCTGCAACTCAAAATACCTGTTGTTAAGCGGATAGGCTTTGAGAGAGGAGAGAGCCTTTAACTTTGATAAGTCTTTGGAGTGCACTCTGCTCATACAACACTGTGATGCTGAAAGTAGTAGTAACTTTATTCCCATTAAAGAAGAGTTATGAACTTGAAACAGGATTTTCTTCCTCTTCGCAAGGGTTGTTCATGTCCCATGTGGCCCTTCTGCTGCATACTTTGCTTGATGTTTGTCAGGAAGGGGACAAATACAGGCCCCAATACCCCTGATATTCTGCCACCCCAAAAGAGAGCATTTCATCACGGTTTGTTGGTTTCTTTTTCAAAAATGTTGATGCTTTGAAATCAAGACTCTGTCTCAGTGACAGGATTGTGTCACTCAAGGAACAAATACCTGAATGAGAAGGGGAGTAGCCAAAAGCTCCAATGGCAAGGTGTTCTCACTCCATGTAGAGATCAGGGGTGTAGTCTTTGCTTTGACTCAAGCAAGATATGAACAGAAATGTATACTGATGTTCCTGGTTCCAGATTTTTAAATGTAAAATTTTGAAAGGTCAATTTCAAAAGTTCTAAATGGTCTTATTAAATTAGAGGAAAAGAAAAGTGACACCCTCAAAAAGACTGAAGTTTGAGATTAAATGTTTCATTCTAATACCAGGTTATTTTTGTTTACACTTTATTTTGGGCAGAACAACATAAAAATACTAAAGATGAGCTTTTGAAAGACATCCCTTGTTTGCTTAGCTGTTAGCTGCCAAGAGATCTAGCAAATTTGATAGAATTAATTCACTTCCATGACATTACTACAATTTATCCCTGGGTGGGATAAACAGGCTTTAGAAAATGACACTGCCAGGATTGGATTAAGACAATTAACTTGCATAAGGAGTCAAATCACTGACCTCTACTTTGCTTCACCTCTCATGAGTGCCACAATCCACTGGTAGAAAGATGGAAGTGATAGCCTTTACAGAGTAGAGCAGATGAGCACTCTTGTGCAGAGAACAGCTTTTGAGGAGTTGGATTTCATGTGGGTCATTCCAGGCACAATTTACTGCTGTCTACTGCTAGGGCAATTTGCATAGGGGAGATTTTTATACAGCTTGTTAAAACAAGCGTAAGGGAATCACTGTCAGACAGGAGACTACACAACAGGAATGTTAACAAGCCAGCAATCTGTCATTTGCTCTCTGATAAGTTTTCCTAGTAATCTTAAAGCATAAACTAGTCATAACCTACTATGTAGAGAATTAACAAGTACCAGACTATCCCTCCTTCCACACAAATGCCTCCAGCTCTGGAAGAGTAGCACTACTGCAAAAAGGAGCCAGTAAGGCAGAAGTCATGCCCTTGCAGTGGTTCTCCATGTCACTGAAAAATTTGCTAGTGTGCTTTGCTGTTGCCTTCAAACTGAGAAGGAGAAGTAGTAAGGACAGGAGGAGAATTCTGCGACTGCAAACACAATCATAAGTCAGAGTTGGATTTCCATGAGGCTCCCAGTTCTAGAAGTGTAAAAAAATGCACAATGTGGATGAAATAATAGTCATTTTAGCAGGAGTTAAAAAAAATCACAGCTGGATGTCAGCAAACCAATTTTACCCCTTGATGTCAATACTTTTCCTGTAGATAGTGTATGTGTAACAGAGGGCTGCAAAAAATTACGTGCTTTCTGGTATTGGAACCATGGAATGCTGTGGCTGATTAGGGAAACATGTCTGTACTTCACGTCGGGGAACATTTGTAAAGATTTCTTTTTGGCTCTTGTGTAGGGCTGTAATTAATTTCTTTTTAGTTTAGAGAAGGGATTGAGCTATGACTTGAATCTAACATTTCTGGTACTTGTATATCATGACAACTGCTGAATTTTGACTCCAGGAAACAGTTTCTCTGTTTATTGAGAACATACATCTGTTCTGCTGAGAGGAAACATCCATTCTTTGGGCAAGGGAATCCCTTGGCCTTGCTGCAAGTTCCCTGCCTAGAGGGCCCTCAGTGGCTCTAGAGCACACCTATCCTGCTCTAGTTTTGCTTATGGAACTGCTTTGCAGTAAAATACTGTTTCTCTGGTGTTACTTTATTTATCTACTCAGAGGAGAACAATCCTCCACATTAGTACTGTCACTGCTCACTTGCCCTGTGACTGGTGTTCCCAGTCCTAATCTCCAACAAGTGCAATGCACACCTTGTGCTGTGTTAGCTGCACACACCTGAACCTATCAGTTAGCATGTAGTATGAGTGGCCATAATACAGAAACATAATACTTCCCATCACCAAAGAAAATTCTGACTTGTCATTCAGAGTTAAACCATGGCTTCTTTCACTTACTTCATGCCAAGTCCCATAGATCAAAAATTTTGGACTTGATGAGAAGGGAAGTATATGAAATCACCTCAATCTGTAACCATGAACAATTCACTGCGTCTTTCTGCTTTCTGGTGTGGGCAGTACCTGTACTCTGCAGTTTCACACATCTCACTGATCTCCTAAATAACCCACTGTAGCAGGTTCGGTTTGTAACCGGGCGGAAACACCAATTTAGTGTAGTGGTTTGGCCCAAAATACTCATTACTGTTTACCTTCTGTGAGATAAGAATTAGGAGAAACGCAAAGCAGGCACCAAACTTGAAAGAATATAAAGAAGTTTATTAACAGACCTAAAAGAGGGGAAAGAAAAAAAATAAAATCATACCACACCTTCAGAACACTTCTCCTCCCTCCCCACCTTTCTCCCTTCTTCCACTGACAGTGTAAAAAGACAACCCTTGAGATGTTCAGTCTGTTTACCACTTCCGTAATAACCTTGTTCAGTCCATTTAGGAAGAGGAGTCTCTCTTGCCCCTGCTATGAAAACAATATCACAATGAGACAGCCGCCCATATTGGTTCTCTGCTTGCACATGAGTCCCTTCCCCCGACTTGCAGCTTTTCCCACAACTGCTTTCCAGGGTCCACTCTTGAATTACTGGGGTGCTATTTTAAGGTTGAGCCGTTCAGAAACAGAAGTTCTCTTCACCCATCTCTGGGAGCATTTCATCTCTAAGAACAGAGGCCCTCCTCCTTCCCTGGGAGCAAAGGGTCTTCCTCATCTTCATCTCTAGGACTATCTCTGGGAGCATCTCTAGGAACAGAGGTCTTCCCCTTTCCATGTGGAGCAAGAGTCCCCATCGCTTCCATCACTCCCCGTTCAAACTTCTCATCAAATTACAGCTGCTTCAGCATCTGCCTATCTCAGTGCAGGTGCTTTTGCTCACAAGTACAAGTTGAACGCTCCACCCCCCATGCCTTCATGAAATTACAACGGATACTCTGATATATCATAGCTTTACAACAGAATTTCAGCTTTAAGCATCTCCTCTTTCACTTCCCTCAGGGTTTCAGCTCTTCACAGCAATAAAAGGGTTAATCTCACCCAGGCCTTGCAGCTGGAATGTCGCTTATCGCTGTTGGTCACATGATCTTTGCTGGACAGCAGGGCAGCTTTCGGCTGAATCTTGGCTGCACTGGAGAGGGGGAGCCAGACTGCTCCGTCTGCACATAGCAGGGCTGTGGGGGGGGGTTCCGCAGGTGGAACAGGTCCATTGGCTCCAGGATGGCCGTGGCCCAGCCTAGCCTGGCCCGAGCAGGGCCTGGCCAGGCCCACTGGCCCCCACACGGGGCCCGCAGCCACCTGTCCCAGCACCGGAAACGAGAGAGAGCTCTGCCCGGGGTTTGTCTATTCTTAAATGTGGACCACAGAGGCGGTCAGAATTTAAGTGGCTTTAAAAATTGTCCATATTCAAACTGGCCAGCTGATAGGTTCTGTCAGGTCTTAGAGGAGCTGTAATAACCCCTTTGCAAGAACATCACTTCCGAGACTATGCTTTGCTAACCCATGACACCCACCCACTGCACTACCTGGGGGCACTGCAGCCTTGTCTTCTCCTAATCACATTTTGGGATTTAAATATGATGTGCAAACATGGGGAATGGGTCAGTTATTCACTTTTCAGAAGTAGTCTAATCCAATATAGCCACCTTGCACATACACTGGTTCTGTTATTGTCATAAAGAGTTAGGAGATTGTAGGAAAATATGTCCTTCTATAAAAAGCTGTCTGAATTATCTCCCTGGAGCTTGTTTGGTATTACTGATGATGAAAAAGGCAAAGAAGTGTTTCTGAGACTTATTTTTTCATAAAAGTTCTTAACTGGGAAAGAATTAGAACTCATGCTTATATTACTCTGTTCAGTAAAGCCTGTAAGAAGTCACTCATATCCTAGATGATAATTCTGAAGGACAAAATTTCCACAAAATAGGACTTCAGAAAACAGTTTTTCTGGACTGCTAGAAATGCATGTTGCCTGTTTTTGATAAGGGGACGTACTTTAGCCACTACCTAAAAGACATTAGCATAATGCCTTCAAAATATGTGAAGGATTGTATAGGCATGCAATAATCATTCTGCCTTGGAAACTTAGAAGTCTGCCTGGTTGCCAACAAGTAAGGGTCAGAACAATACACTGTACCCAAGGATAGGTATTTATATATACATTTGCATTTTAAAGTTACAAAAATTTTCATACACTTCAAAGATCCATAATATACATCTAAAATTATATTTTTTAGAGTATATAAGGTAATGCAATTTAATTGTTACAGTTAAAATACAGGCTTCTTTTTGAAAGAAGTCTAGTTATGACAATGACCTACCCCTTAATTATTTATTTTCTCAACTATTGACATGTTGCACCAGGGAAAGTATAGACTGGATGTTAGGAAAAATTTCTTCAAGTGAAGAGTTGTCAAGCACTGGAACAGACTGCACAGAGAACTGGTTGAGTCACCATTTCTGGAGGTGTTTAAAAGATGTGGATGTGGGACTTAGGGACATGGTTTAGTGGTTGGCTTGTCAGTCCGAGGTTAACAGTTGGACTAATGATCTTAAAGGTCTTTACAACACAAACGTTTCTATGATTTTACTAATTTTTCAGTTGTCACCATTTGTACAGTGCCCATAACAGTCAGGGCCGGTCCTCTGTAGGTATTTAAGCACCAGGAGAATATATATAGTTAATCATGGTAATTATAGAAGGTGTATGCTTAAGAAAGCACAGTTCAACAGTTGCAGAACAACAACAACCAGGGCACTGCCAGTGGTAAAACAGTAACAAACAAATGGGGCAACAGCCTTGTTTTAATGTACTACATTATGAGATGCAAAAGATAAGCCTGAGTGCTAGCAGATAAACAATCCAATACTCCTCTGGGATGTTGTGCACCAGAGACAGAATGCAGTGCAGATCCTTCGAGATAAGCATCGTCTCATCATATTTCTTGAGTCTCAGCAGAAAATGAAGAGCAGTGCATTTAAGCATGCAAATAGATAAGCTGAATTTAGAAACTGTGTTGAATGTCAGCAAGAAGTGGGTACGGTGGAAATATGAAAGTAGGGGGAACATGATATTCTCATGTTCTCCATGCATTAAGGTAAAAGAAAATCTGACCCTATGGCTATTTTCATCTGAGAAATTTATTTATTATGGTTAAATGCAGTCTTCCCTGTATGTGAAAACCTGAAAATATTCACAGACTAACTGCATCATTTTGGTGTATGGTAGATTAAACCATATATTTAGTAAAAAAAATTTTCAAACATTTTATTTAAACAATTAATTACAACACCATTTATGAGATATATTTGGGAAAAAAAAGCTCTACCAGTTATACTTTGAATTTTCAGCCTTTGAATTTTCAGCTGATATTCATGGTAATTCTATACAACTACAGAATATTTTTATGGTTTGATGAAATGCAGGGAAAAATGAAATAAGAAAGTAGTGACAACTCTTCACATCTTCCATGTCATTTCCTCCACAAGAGGAAATTTGAGACCATTAGCTGTTAAAGTGACCTGCATATGATAGAATCATGGAATGGTTTGGGTTAGAAGGGACCTTAAAGTTCTTTTTAGATCATCATATCCATAGGACCTGATACTTATTGCCAGTAAGACACTGCAGATTATTCTCACATAAAAGGTTAAATACGTGCATAAGTGTTTGCAGGAAGAAGGTATTAAAATGTGCAGTGTATGTGCCCCAGTAGCAAACCTTGAAGAAAAATGAGACAGAAAAATTCCATTCTTTAGACCTTGGTGCTTATCTGGCAATTTTTAGCTGTCAGCTCAGACAGCCACAGTCTGGAGAAACACCAAGGAGAGAACAAACAAAGGAAGAGAAATCAACATTATAATTATTTGGAACATTTCATATCAAATCTTATAAAATTACAAGGAAACAATCAGGACCAACGTCTCACTGCTAATACATGAGTTGGCTCTTCAAGGTTGAATGCACTTTACTCTCAGAAGATATCAGAAGAAGGATATTGAATTACCTGCCTTTTGCCATAGGTTGGGAGAAGAATTGCTGTGCATCAGCTAACACACTGTTGACATTCTTGCATGCTAAAGCCTTCAGAGACTGTTTTCAAACCACTGCCCAACAGAAATGATCACACAGTCCATTCTCACCTTCAACTATCAATTTCCTGATCTTAATTTCCCTCCTAAAAGGTTTTAGAATCCCCAAATCCACTATGCAAATATCTTTAATTTTTTATTTTGAAAATAAGTAGAGGAATTCAAAATCATGTGTAGAAACATGAGCTGCAAAAGCTCAGCACAGATTGCCTCTGATTCTAGTAGGTATGATAGGATTTTATGTAAGTATAAATAAACTGCTTTTCTTAAAATCAGGTCACAAATGGAAGATAGATCCTACCTCCTACATTTCTGCCTTTGGAGTTCTCATCTGAGGAACGCCACAACAACAAAACACAGTAGTGTTAGGCTAAAATGTTTGATTTCTTAATTGATGTGAAGGACCCATCTCTCTTGGTACATTGTACAGAAAACGTTCCAGCCTTCAAGTATTTTCCAGGTATCTCAGTGTCCTTGTTTTATTGCTTTGTTTGGTCTGGTTTGGCTTTGAAACCAGTCTTACGAATTCTTTTTATTTCCAAATTAAGCTATGACTTTCTCCACGTCTACTTGACAGAAGAAGTTGAGCACGCTGGTTGATCTGTATAATGAAACATCTAGGTAACATTGTGCTAATCTTTCAAAACACATCTTGTGAATCTGCGTTTGCCAGGTAAGGTTTGCTTTCCCTTTGGGTGCACTACCTGAGCCACCACAAATACAGGAGCATAACTTGACTGCAGGCACAAACTACTCTGTGTAAGGCTGCAGGGTCTTAACATAAAAAGACTAAGCCCAGTGCAGCTGGTGGGAATTTTCCTTAGGCATTTACAGCCCTCATCATGCTAATATATTGCAAAACACTTAATAGCTTTATAGGCAGCACACTTGTTAGACACAGAGAAGAAGTCCCCGGTATATGAGAAGATGCCATATAGTTTGTAATAGCAGGAATGAGCTCAGCATCAAACCACTTTTCACACAGCTGTGCTCACACAACTGAGCAGCTACACCCACTTCAGGTTCAAATACCAAGACCCAAGTGTCTGTGATAAGATGCCATCATAGAAACCACCTTTCTCCTTTAATTAAATGTGAAAAAAAGAAAAAAAATTCAAGAAAAAAATCTCAAGTCTTGCAATTCTAGTGTCCTAGAGAGTTTCTAGAATAAAAAATCCTTCCTACTCCACATTTTTTAGGTAGTAATGCTGATAGTCATTACTGTAAAAGGGTAGCTGAGAAGGACAGCAGCATTCACTACTCCAGTTCTGTCTAGTTTCCTAGAAGACTAAATAAATCGAACAGACGCAGAAGTGAGAGAAATGGATAGAGCAAAAAATACAGCATCAGTGACGAGGGCGGAATTGTGCATCATTGCTTTTGAAAGAAAGACAGATATTACACACAGTGTAGTCAGCTAGTCTGACACTTGACAAACTTGTGGTAGTGTGAAACTCTTTGAGATATTAGCTGGCTTTCTAGTGATAAGCTTATTGCAATCGAACAAAAATAGAACATTTTAAGAGGCTAAGGCTACCAGTCTCGCAATGAAATGGATTAGAACTCATAATCTGCTATACACATCTGTTTTGACATTGCCTGTTAACAAAGTGTGACCATTCAGCATGTAGTTGTGGCAGATGAAAAAGAGCTATTTCGGCCATTAGCAAGAAACAAAACCCAGTATGCTGAGTATTTCTAGCCCCCAAGTCTACAAAGAAAATCCCTGCTCTGGGGGTATTGTTCATCACATCAATAAGTCACTGAGTTGGTGAATGCAGTTGTACAGATAAAGCTCTGGTCAACTCTTTCTGCCTTGTTTTACTTGCACTTAATTTTACTGCAGTGTTTTTCATGTTGATGGAATATGTATTCAGGGTTGCTGGTGTGGCTCTTCAATTGGAAAGGTTTGAAGATGAGAAATATGAAGAAAATATGAAAAAGATACAGGAAGGCAAGTGACATTAGGAAGCTAAGTGTCACATTTCAAATAAAGCTGGAGATCTGACTGAGGCAGGGAAAGCAAAGCAATCCTCTGTGTGCCTTTTTGGTTGTGACCTGGTCAGGTCATTTCTAAGCATGAGGGTGAGGAAGAGCAGTGTTAGGTTGGGTAGGAGAAACGAGAGGAGAAGAAACTTCAGGAGGTGGCAGCACCTGTGAGTAACTCTCATTCTTTCACTGTCATAAAACCTGATGACTGGTACACCCCCTCCTCCTTTTTATTTTGTTCACTTGTTAGATCCTATATTTTATATCAATTTAAATTAAGTAACTTCATAGCTATTTGGTGATAGATGTTAAAAATTTAGCTTTAGTTTCATATAGTAATTGCTAACTGACTTTAAAAATTACTTCATGCAGGTAGATGAGTTGGGGTCTTTTGTTATTTTGGACAACTAAAACAATAATTTTTCAAAAATATGGTCTCCTTTAGTTCTCTTCTGTGAATTTCTCTACAGCTTCATTTGAATAAAGTTAGAGTAGGCACCATTTCCTCTGTAGTTTCTCTGAAAGACTGGGAAATAATCCAACCAAATCCAAGAAAAAACTACTGAACAAAAAATAAGCTCAAGTTTAGCATTATAATTAGGTCAATGTAAAATTGGCAAAACCCAGCATAATGACAGCTTCTAGGCATTGGATTCAAGACAGAACAGTATGCCAACAGAAGTACGTTTGCTAAAACTGAGAGAGAGAGGGAGAAGATATCTAGAAGAATATCCTGAATGTACTCCGAAGCACCAAGCCACCAAGTCCTGCAAGAGGTCTTGTTGCCTTGACAGGTGAAAAGTCCAGGAAAAATTATTGCCATTATAATTCCTCTACTGAAAATAGCAGGGAATTCTCATCAAGTAATGTGAGAGCAGCCCCTTTTTCAAATGGAGACAGAGGTAGATTGATGAAAAAATTTTTAGTTACTTTATATGATATACCCCACTGGTCTCCGGAGAGGTTATTTGCAAACAAACCCAGAGTACTTGCTAAAATGTAAAGAAGGAATAGAGTACTATTCACAGAGAAGAAAAAAGCTAATAGAAACCTGCGAGTTATGAAGAAACTATCAGAGGGAGGAATGAAATTGTAGTGTAGAAGAAGTGGTTTAATTGTTATTCCCATCCAACTAACAGTCAGTGCGAGAGTCTGAAATTGAACATCAACATCCTTTATTTATTTTTCAAAATTATTATGGTGTTTTGAATTCTTGTTTCTATTACTTGTATACATTTTATGCAGTGGGTCTTGGGTATATATAATACTCCTAGTCATTGTATTAGTACATATAATATTAGAGAAAGAAAATATGAAAAAAAAAATTATTTCTGGACAGGATGTTTCATGACCTTTTTAACAACCTCTTAAGACTAAGAGTCTGCTGGGATTAAATGTAGCTTTTAGCTCTTCCCTAAACACACCCTAGGCCTGTTGTGTTTGAAACTCCAATTGATCAAATCCCTCTCTACCCAAGCCTGAGACTTGCTTAGGAATACACTTGATCTTTCTGCTCTCCTTGATATTATGTCTCCAAATGCAAGCAGTATTAAGTTCCCTTTGAAAAATCAATAATGATAAAGGAAGCATGCAAAGATGCATCATCCGTGTTTCACTCCAATGAAGCACCCTGTCCTTCTATATTCCTGTGCATCACTGCCTTAAATCTCAACAACTTGAAGTGCCATGTCATTAAGGTATCAATCTGACTGCTTCTGTTTTATGGAGACTTGTAGGATTTGTGAACAATAAAGTGAAATCTATAAGCAAAGATTAATGGTGAAGTCCAAGGATAAATAAGGATTTCTAACTGGGTTTTTTAAAGGATTGATTCTGAGGGGGAAAATTATCTCTATTTAAAAAAAAAAAAAAAAAGAGAATGCCCAGGGTCGAAAATTAAAGAGACAGAAGTCAGGCCATAGGCCATAGAGAAAAAAGCTTATCCTTAAAGTCCCCCTGCCATGGAGCCCTGGGAGAGGGGCCCTGGGGGGAGACACGGGGTTTCCCTGCCCCTGGGCCCCTCTCCCAGGGCTCCATGGCAGGGGGAAGGGACCCCAACATAAATAGTAATTCCAAATTTTCTGGTTTCTGAGAAATGAATGAAATAATTGAATCTCTGGCTCACTACAAGATTTATTACCCCAGCAAACATATAAAAAACAGATTTTGGGGAAAAAAGTAAAAATTAGTAATAGCTTATTCCTCTTTCTGTAAGAGCCACTGAAAAAGCTGTCTATTCTGTTTCCATTAGTGAATGGAATGTATAATTAATTTGCTCTTTTAGTTTGGAAGAGATCACCTCTTTCTGTGACAGTTTTGATCAGAACAAACCATCACACCACTAAACCACCTCCTGCTGTGAATGATTAACTCTCAGAATTATAACAAAGCAAAGAAAAAATCAGTATGTTTTTCATAGCTTTATATTAGCATAGTAGCCTCAGCTTATGTCTTCTTTCATAGTAGGGCTATAATTTTGTAAATGTAAATGTCTCACAATTTTGACAGAATCATAACAACCATAATGCATAATTTACTTTTCATTATAAATTTTAAAAACTTCTCAAAGGTGTCAAAAACTTTATTGGATACTTGTTAAGTGTTATAAATAGACGGAAAACAAACCTCAACATTTTTAATACTTCCATTATTTCTTTGAAACAACTGTATTGTACATGACTGGTGTAGGGCAGCATCTTTTCACACATTTCAGTATAAATGCATACTAGTTGTATAAATGCATAGCTGCTCATAGCTAAAATTATGGTTCTTTGCTTTCTGTTGTTGGTTTGGTTTGGTTTTGGTTTGGTTTTGGTTTTGTTGAAGGATAGTATCTTGGTGTTGACTTCATATGCGTACCACAACATGCTAGAGACAGAAGTAATGTAGAAAAAACTACAATACAAGACTATTGTCTCTGTTTAACACATTAAACTGGAGCTGTCATTATGCTGGGTTTGTGTGAAAAAATAATCTTTCAAATAATACATTTTGTACTATTGTGTAATTCATGTATCATTTGTCAGTAATTTATGAATGCTCATATATTTGTGAAATACTAAATTATTTTCAGCAGGGAGTTGGAAGCATCAGAACTGTGTTATTCTGCATCATTTTAGCATCTAGACTAGTATTACCATCTTTAAAATTCAGTTAAATACTTTGTGGCGTTAAAAATTGCACACATTTTGCCACTAAGATAAACAAAGGCAAATATATATGTATTAAGAGAAACTGACTCCCAGTAGACTCTATCCATATTGTTTCATTAATTGAATAAAGTATTAAGCATTGCAAATTGTAATGGATTTTAGAAGCTACTCTAGAATAGCAGTATTATATTGCAAATGGTGACATCTGTCCTTCAGACTTCAATGTGTGTAATCTGTAATGCCCATAAACATATAATTGAATTCAGCTCACACATACAAATTCTGTATTGGCTGAAGTGTTTGCTGGATCAAACCATTGTTTGGTTTGACTTACACATCCAAATATTTGTCATTTTGTTGCCAATTTGTTTTCCCCCGTTTCTACTAAGATTTACCCCAGAAATACTGACCTTATTTGCAGGCCTCTCGCCATTTTGTTCATTTCACATAAAATCAAGTGTCATTTACATAAGTTTAAAATATTTACACTTCTTGAAATTGAATTTTACTATATGATGTGACTCTGTAGAACCTCATGCAGTGAATAAAACTGCGATGTTCGAAGTTAAGATGGCATACAGGAGAGTACTCATAGCATCAGGCTTGGTATTTGTTCTTCTGGAGGAATAACAGTAATTCTGTTTTCTAACTTGTGTTTGAGTCACTGCTGTGCCTATCAATAGGGAGCTTGTCTAATTATTCTCTGAACTGATATGAGGCTTGAGTTTCCATTATACAGCTGATAGAAATTCACCACAGCAATATTGTAAAATGGAGGCACTATTTCTAGTAATTAGTTTTAATCAAATGGCTGTTCCCTAAACCACACATACCTGCTTCTTACAATCCAGCATTCAAGTTGCCGAAGGACAGAATTCTGTTTGCTTTTTTTTTGCTTACCTGATACTTGATCACACTGATACTTGTAAATATTTGTGACTCGATGGATTCCTTGTTTACAAGCTCTTCCGCAGAGCTTGAGTGTAAATCTTCTTATGTGATTCTTGGGCAAATTATTGCACATTATGATAAGCATAAAGAATTGACTATTGTTCATTTACACTGCAGTCATCTTACATTCTATTAGACATATATTAAAAATCTCACTTGGGCACTCTTTGAGAAAGTCAAGGTTGTAAGGTCACAGATTTCATGTTGAACAAACCCCACATTAGTTACAAAAGAGAGAGCCTGTAGCTGTGCAAGATCTTGTGATTGGGGTTTTTTTGAGGAGATCAGCCATTACCATACAGTATTTGCATCTTGAAACTTCATTTTGGTAGTGGTATCTTAAAGTTAATCTGTACAGAAACTGAATTTTCTTCAGCTAATTGTTATTCAGTGAATGGCCTGACTTGCACTGCTGAAGAATCCTTAATCAAGTAGGTTTTTCATTCCAGGTCTTGATGTTGTAAAAAAGAACTGGTCAGGTTGGAAAAGTAATTTTAGATGATTTTCTCTTTCTTCTCAGGACCCAGAATAGGAAGATAGATTATTCCAAATTTCATAAAGGACTGTGACAATTACTCTTGAGACAGATACTTGAAATGACACAGTTATTGGGCAATGTTACAGCATGACTGAGCAATGTACCTTTCAAACCTACTACAGAAATTTATGAATTAATGCTCAAATCAATTCAGTAAACTCTAATAGATTAACTTGTATCTGGTCTTAATATTACAGATTGAATTGGTCCAGGAATTGTTTTGTGCATATAAGAAGGAACTTCGTGACAAAGTTTTGTTCGTTTATTTTATCTGGAAAATCCAATTAATCGAAACAGAAACTCATTATTGGTTTGTTACATTATAAAAAGACTTTTGCTGGCAAAGCCTTCTCAACTCCCCAGTGGAGTTCTGGGTCAAAACCAGTAGGGAGAGAGGAACTGGATTTCATGTGTAGGATTGTGGTCTCCAGCACGAAAAGAGAATGCCATGACAAACAGGTTATTCATTATTCTGCATTAGTTTTTCCAGGTTTTCCTGCTGGAACTGTTCCATTTCATGTGCCTAATCAGGTATTATTTTGTGAATCAGAATCATCAATGTCCCAAGTAACTCCCCTACCTAATGAATTTATCCTTAATAAGTTTATCCAATGTAGAAGTTCTTCAAAAAGGGACAGACATAATAAATAAGACCAATCCAAGTCCAGTAACGTCATCAAATGGAACATCTCTGAATGGGGAAAAAAAAGTGGACTTGAGCCAGCCAGGGGCAACAGGAAACATTGGTATTATTCAGAGCATATTGATGGCTGGAAATGGCACATCCTGCAGTCATCAGAGCAGTGATGGCAGTAGGACTGAAGCAGAGAAGTTAACTTATGTGGAGATAATACTGTATGACACCTGAGATAGCAAAAATTAAACTACACTTAATTCGACACTGTTCAAAATCAGTCCATTTAATCAGGATTCCTACACACTGCCTTTCCAGCCTTCAGCAATGACTGCTCTAATAAGGATTGCTGGCACATATTATGCCAAATTTATTTCTCCTCCTTCCTTTTTCAACACTTTGAGGCCTTTTTACTGACACCCATTGATCAAGATTTTTACTCTACTCTCAAGCAACAAAATAGGTGAGAACTTGAATTCTGGGAACTAAAGCTCGAGGTAATCCACTAAGTGGGTTTGGCAGAATGACTGCAGGATCCTGGCTGAGCTGCTTCCCCAAATAATGACTATAGATTAGATGTCATAATAACAGCTGTCAACAAGCAGTGTGCAAAAGAGTTTTTTTGAAGTCACAGTTACTCAACAACCTCTGCTCCCTTTGCATACCAGAGACGCGTTTGATGTGCCGTCTGTTGCCCTCCCACCCGGCAGTGCCACTGCTCCCGGCACCACACATGCCTGCTGCTGCTTGCAAGATGAGTCACACAGTTCAGCAAAGCATATCCTTCAGCTGTGGAAATGAATAAAAGTGATACCAGCATGCTGGCTACATGGGATGTACTAAAACTAGAGCTTTTTCAGTTCAGCAGGAAGCTGATTTCCTTTGCATTTGGGATTGTTGTTGGCAGGAGGTTGGAAGTGACCACTCCATGATAGCTTTTGTCTGTAATTGGCCTTTGCTATCCTGACATAGTTGATCTCAGTGGGAATAATTAATCTCTCACCCACTTAGGATATTGACTGGGTAGTTAAGCTTAGAAACATCATCTAGAATTGCTCTGAGTCACAAAAAAATTGGCACAGGGAGAGGTGAAATGAGAAATGAGAGAGGTCTTTTACAGTCATCAATGCAAGACCATGCAGGGAAAGAAAAGAGTGCATTCCTCTGCTTTCCTTACAGAGTACCTGAACAAAGTGTTTTCTAAATAACAGTCTAAAATGTTGGGTTGATTAAGATCTAGTATATGGAGAAAAAAATATTATTTGCTCTGTTTAGAAGGCAGATGTCTAATACTGAAATGGTAAACATGATTTTCCTAGCTTAAAAAATGATAAGAGAGTTACCTAAAAAGAGGTAAGATGATTTTTAAAGAAAAATATACAAAACTTGTTACAGCTCCAGTAGTTTGTTTTCTTGCTGTTGTGTCTCTCTGCATTTAAATTCCATCATTTCAAGTTTTTAAAATGACATATAAATCAAGAAATCCAGTATTCTGAGAAAGTCTAATGTGCATGAGGATACACATTTTGACAGTGCAGTAAGCAATATTGATTCAGCCTATTCTCAAAAAGCAAATGAAAGAGGAAAAGTCTCTTAAGTGTTGTTTCTTGTGCTCCCCATGTTCCAGTCTTACATGAGGAAATCCATTTGCGGGTGTGGGCATTACTCTTTTGGGCCCCTGTTACATTTTCTCAGGTGCTGTAAGCAGCCAGAGGTGACTAAGAAGGGAAAAGATGTGTTTTTAACCTTTTAACCCATTGCTGAACCCCAAGGATGAGGCTACCCACCCTCACAGGGAGTGGCAGATCCTTTCTACTGTCTGAAAATCTTAGCAGTGCTTTGGAAATCAGAGCCACTGTCCTTCAGCCTGAGCGGATTGGGACACACTGTACTGATTGTCTTATGTTAAAATTCTGTTTAACTCTTCATAAGCCAATGGGACTTCCATACAGATCTAAAAGCAAGAAGAAAAATGGGAGAGGTTGAGTAAAGAAACAGTTTAATTACCTTCTATTCTTCAAAAAATTTGAATGCATCCAGAAGTCCTTCTTGTACCTATGGAAATTTGGATGGTAATATAGTCAAATGTTTTCTAAACCAACATTCCTGTCTGAGTAAATAGGATTTTCTATACACAGAGTTTCAGGAAAATCATCTTAAAAAATAAAAATAAAACAATATAAAACCAAATTTTTAAAAATAATTATCATTCAGCTTAAGCATACATGAAACAACAGATTTGACTTAGTTCTCATAATATACCATTAAGTTGACTTAGAATTTGGGGCTAGTCCTACACTGAAAATTTTTGTTTTGAACAGTGTTCAATCTTCATTCCAAGATTATTTTTTATTTCAATTTCTTTCATTTTTATTAACTGAAATTTTGAGTTTATTTTTTAATTAGATCTTACTTTCAACATGAAGTATATTTTTCCCTGATTAAAAATTAATGAAACATTCAGTACAAATTGATTCTTCATTTTTTGATGTGATTTGCCAGCAAAGCACAAAGGTATTTTTTGCCAAGCTTCAGTCACGAAATACTGAGTGCATCCTACAGTAACACTACAAAAAGATTTTTACTTTTTTGTAAATTTGGTTCTAAATGCATTAATATTTCTATTTCCAGGCAAACAGCTCCAAGAGCTTATGTGCATGTAAAATACTATTACGAGGAAGAGACATTTTTGTCTTTTGTTTCCTCATATAAAGATCATGGTCCTGCTAGCTGTACTGATGCTAACAAATTACCAGGCACTGATAGGTTTGGATTGGGGAGGGTGGGAAGGAGGAAAGGTTCTCATACCTTAGACATACTTTTTTTTTTTTTTTTAAACAATTAAATGATTCCTTTTAGTGGAATGATGACATGGTTAAACCTCCTGGATTAACTCTTTCAATTCAGCAAGTATGCATAACATGTGGGGTAGTTGCATGGTGGATTCGTGTACTTTATATGTGAAAGCCTTACAGTCTTCATAAAGTGAAAGATAATCATAGCAGTAACAAGAGATAACTAAAAAGCATCAACTACTGCAGTAACGATAAAAGAACATACAGGGCTATACAGAATTCAGTTATTTCAATTTATAGCATGTTATGCTCTACTTCTGCTTCTCTAAGTTCTGATTAATAGAATGTCTAAAAAATGTTAGTCATTTTAAACCAGTCCAATTAAAGAAAGATACTTTGCTGAGAACTCAAGAATTTGGCCAGGTTATCCAGGGCTTAGATGTAGCTCGTGAAAATGAAACTTTACCTCTAATATTTTTTTTAAGTCTTAGCACCATCGATTCTTACCTTTTTGTCTAAGCTTCCTTGGAGATCTTGTTAAAGTTTCACAACTTGCTCCTTCCTCCCTGCTGAGGTTTATTGTTTCTCTGTGCTTTTAACAAATAAGGTCTTGAAACTTTGAGGTTTGGGATTTCTCTAGGGTATGAATTAAGGAATTAATGTTTCTTTCCAAAATCTTCTCCATGGACTTCTAGCAACTTGTTGCTATTGCAGCTTCACATCTTCTTTTACTTGAAAAGTGAAAATTTACTTTTATAGTTGCACACTATTAAAGAAAAAAACGTGCTGGAAGATGAAAGTTAGAAACCAGGTATGCCCTATGGCCATGTCAAATCTATTAAATCTCCATCATAAAAGTAATCTTTTGCTATTTTTCCCCTGAAGCAATAGACTGTGATCTCATTGTGTTCTATAAACTAAGAAAGGTCAGGCCAGCCTTCCCAGTCTTTGGATGAATGAAATCCTAAGAACTCATCTGTGCTTAGGATGATGCTGATGAAGTTAGTGCAGAGACAAACAAGATCTAGCTAGAACAGTTTGAATTTACTTTTCACAGCTGTTTATTGCTGCTTCTCTAGGTAATCATAACAGTCCCCGCAGCTGAGGCCCAATAACAGCTTGTGGGAATCCTCCCACTCTGTTTCAGGGCAAGCCAGCTGTATTAATTTAAGTCACTGTGGAAGATGGCTCAGGCTAACCCAAACGGTGACTCATTAGTGCAGCTCAATATGGAGATAATGAGGAGTGACTGTTAATCCTGAGAGCTAAAACTCCTACTGCTGCCTTCGAAGGAACCACTTTATGGTTCTCAAAGCTACACTGCTACCCAAAAGTAATGGCTGGAAAAAGTCCTAGAACATCCTAGGTTGTACTGGGACTCATAATTCTTATTTTTGAGAGCTTTGTCCCTATAAACAGGAAAATGAAGACTTCTGTTGCAGCGGGGATTACTGCAACAAGCATGTATCAAACCAGGAGTCCTGTAGAAATGAAGTATATATGGACAGATTCGTGGTAGATGTTTCAGAGATGTTTATTTCTCCAGCCGCATGGCCGGGGCTCAGCTCAGGAACCCCGCAGTCACGGGACCCGAGGGTCCTTGGCCACACAGGGGAACACAAACCAACCCATGGGAAACAAAGGTGACCAGGGGCAGGGAAACCCCGTGTCTCCCCCCCAGGGCCCATCTCCCAGGGCTCCATGGCCGGGGAGGAGACCCCAACAGACTTCCATGTAGTTAATAGTGTTAGATGTCATAGTGGTTCAAATAGCGTAATGCTTTTCTTTTGGTTAAAAGAATGGGCCCTCTCTTTCTCTCACCTTCAAAAAAAATGAATTGAAAGGCAAAATATTTTTAAATAAAATTAAAATTTCTTAACTGATATTACTTTGGTTATTTTATTATTTCTCTCCATGCAAATGAAAATTAATCCTGGTAAAGAAAAAGAATAAATTGAGCCCATTTCTTCTAAAATAATTTAACTTTATTTTACATATCTTTTGTCCATGGCTAATGCTAATTTTCTGATCAAATTTGGACTGAAATAAAGTTAATTTTTTGTTTTGTTTGGGAAATATCAAACTTACATAAATGGGAAAATACATTTACTTTTTCTTTTTCATAGTACTGCATACTGTTGTTGAATGCTGATAGACATAGCCTTCACTATCAAAGACATCTATATTGCTAAATAAAAGAGACCCAGGAAATCAACTTGAGTATTCAGCCCTTGTTGATCCCCACCATTTATTTTTTAGGGTAGTCTTCTGATCTCTTTAGGACCTTTTTAACTTACTCTTTCTGGTAATCTTAGGTGTTGTGAACAAAAGACTTAAGAACAGCAATTGGTTTGTTTTTCTTTCCTCATTAAACGCTGATATTTTAAGACAATTAACTGACAGAAGCTATGCAACCAGTTTATTAGACTATTTGTGCATCTGTTTATTAAAGTTCAGTTATGTCCTGTCATATAGTTTCTCATCATCTTTTTAATTGAAGTTTCCTGAAAATCATCTCTTTCTTGTGACATCCATTGCCTCTCTACATATGAAATCACTACAAAAACAAAAACGAGGAGGTGAAGCTCTTCCTTAGATCATTTCTGTGGAGCCAGGGACAGATGATAGCTCTTTTGACTCTCACAGATGAAGAAGTATATGCAATCTTTGAGCAATATTGTTACTTATTATTTATTATCTGAGAGAGACACCACACCTCTGGGAAATGACAGATAGAGTTGCTGCCAGTACTATCTTTCCTCTGGCCACTGCTGAAGGGCACATATTTATTTCCTCCCAGGCTATTTTTGTCACTGCTTCCTATGGAAGGAAACTAGAAAAAGATATCTGACACATTTCTCCCATGTGATCTCAAAGAACACTACAAGGAGGGTTTCTTAATTCCATTTTTAATGACTGAATTGCAATTTCTTAATTACTAAATGGTGCTTATATGTACATATTTGTGTGCAGATAAATATGAGAAGTTATGTTGATATCAGGGAAATAAATGCTTAGTAACAGGTACTTTTCTCCTAAACAACTTCTAAAAATCAACAGTAGCATGTGGTTAATGCTGACATTCAATAATGATATAGTTTAGAGTCTAGGTTTCAACTAAAATTCTGGTAATTTATTCTTATTTTTCTCAGACTGGGGAGAGGGCCTGAAATACTCTTGTGTCACTGATGAACAGCAGCTCCATGATCCACCTGTGTGGAAGGGTTCATACTAATTGTGATTCATAAATGTTATCCTCCATTGTGCTATTTTAGAACAATACTCAATCCAGGTAATTATGCTCCGTTGCCTCTGCTGCAAGCAGACACTCTATAAATCCTTCAGCCAAGGTGGGCTTGTCAGGCTGAGAATAATGTGCAGGTCCTCAGAAAAGATTTATATTCAAGGTCCATTTGATAGGTGTGTTTTCCAGTTTTTCATTTCTCAGAACTGATGACAAACCGAACTAGTTGGTTATTCCCTACTGATGCTGCTCCAGTGATAGGATGATCGAAAATCTGTGATTAATTTAGAGTCACTTGTATGCTGGTACTAGGCAGTTTTGACAGCCTTACTTTCAGTATCGATTTCTTGTATAATTTACAAAAGAGAGGCATACCAGAGACGATGATGCTTTGAAAGTGGTTTGCGTTCTTCTTGTAGACACACACCTCCCCACCGCATCAGAAAAATCCCCGTGATACAAAACTCATTTGAATCAAATAGTCTTACCCCTGCTCCTCTGTCTTTCATTGATGACAGATTTAAGTTGTTTAAAAATAAATTAAGTAATCTTTCAGCAGTGTATTAACAAGAATCTGTCCCTGCAACTTAGTGTACTAGTGGTATTATGGTTTTATAAAGCCTCACGGTCTCAAAGTCTGAGAGATCAAGCCATATTTTTCTTTTTTATACATTCAAATAAAAGCCTTTTTCAGTCAGCATAACTAAGGAAGAACATAATGCCATTTAACAAATAAATGCATGTTATGGTCATGTTTTAGAAATAGTAATTTTAGCAGTTTTTTCTTTCCCATAAAAACGTGTAGTGTTTAATTCAGTTTTCTGTTTTAAAAAGTGCAGTTTCTATTGAAACCCATGGCATTACTATGGTGGGAAAAAGATACATTAGTTGTATATGAGGGTGTATTGTTGGAGCACATGAAAATTCATCTGATGGGAATGAAGGATTTTAAAAATGGTAGTGGAGAATACGGGATATTGTTTTAGATAAGACCTTCTATTTGGAAGTACCAGAAAAGTTTGTAAGGTTTTGTGAGGCCTGGGGAGAACAGCCTTTAGTACATGGCAAAAAACAGTGAGTCAGTTATAGCAAGGAAATGTTCCTCTCTGGTAATTGTGATAAATGGGGTGGGTTAATCTTCCCTGACATCTTCAAAACTGTGACTTTTTTTAAGCAAATAGAAAAGATTAGTGCTGAAAATGAAACTAATTCACTTCCCTTTCTTATTACTGAAATCATCAAGATATGTAATGTATAATATGTAAGATATGTTAATCATTTTGCAAAATAATTCCCTTTTGAGAAATTTGCTAAAACATTTTTATTTAGTTTTTTGTTTTAATTTGAATAATGACGTTATTTACATGACTCTAGATAATAACAAAACAAAAAGACCTGTAACATTATATGAAAAAAATGGATGTCATTTTAACTGAAGATGAAATAAATGTGCTACTGATAGTATTAAAAACAATAAGCTCATTTTCTATTCTGATTTGTGAGGTTTTTTGGATTCCCAAACTACCCTGCGGGAAATGAAAAGAATACAGGAATAAGCTAGTTTG
The DNA here is from genome assembly GCF_009650955.1 of Corvus moneduloides. NCBI lineage: Eukaryota > Metazoa > Chordata > Aves > Passeriformes > Corvidae > Corvus > Corvus moneduloides. The sequence goes on from NC_045477.1 coordinate 79,703,530, forward strand.
GAGTGATCTGATTGATTGTTTCTTTGATTTTTAAATTTTTTTTGGTTATCAGATATCCAGCTAAATATGTTAGTACCTATATCCTGCTGTTTTGCTAATATGCATCAAACTGTATTCCATGTAGTAAAATACACAGTATCACACAAACAGCAGGTAAATATGTGGCTATATATACAAAATGAGATCAGAATGCAATCTGCAATGCAGCCATCCAAACCTGTTGAGAATAGAGATATATTTAATGTGATCTGCAAAGCTGACATTTTCAGCAAGAAAAATTATGTATTTTCAGCAAAGGCACAATATATGCAAAAATATCCATCTCACAATGGACTTATCTTGTGACTGATTTTGATGAAAATTGCTTTTGCCTATTCTTGACCAAACTGAAGGCATCAGCCACTCACCTGATGAGGACTGTCCTCAGTGACAAGGACTGCTGCCTACTACAAAGGCTATGTACAACATGTTGCTGCAGGTACGGGAAGGTCCCAGCTCAGGAGCTAGTGGTAGAATGGTGGTAACAGAGTATTGTGATCATAGCTCTCACCAGTACAACAGTTTTTAAACTCTTTCTTAAGCATGAATTTACCTGCTGCTTTCACAAACATGCAGATCTCTGCATGTCCTGCTCTACTCCGTGCTCATGCACCCTCACCTCGAGTCCTGTGTGCAGTTTTGGACACCACAATACAAAAAAGATACAAAGCAATAGCTTTGTACATCCAAAGAACATCCAAAGGAGGGCTATGAAGATGGTGAAAGGTCCAAAGGAAGCCTTATGAGGAATGTCTGAGGTCACTTGGCTTGTTCAGCCTGGAGAAGAAGAGACTGAGGAGAAACCATATTGTGATCTTCAATATCCTCACAAGGGGAAGTGGAGGGACAGGCACTGATCTCTTTTCTCTGGTGGCTAGTGGTAGAGGACCCAAGGGAATGTCACGAAGCTGTGTCAGGGAAGATTTAGGTTAGATACTAAGAAATATTTGTGCACTGGAACAGTGGGAAGTGGTCCTGGCACCAAGCCTGACAAAGCTCAAGAATTGTTTGGACCCCACACATGGTGTGATTCTTGGGGTTGTCTTGTGCAGGACCAGGAGTTTAGCTTTGATGATCCTAGTAGTTTCCTTCCAACTCAAGATATTCGGTGACTCTATGATCTCAGGTGACCAAGGCTGTGCCTTTTGTCTCTGTGGCAAAAAGGAACCATGGGCTCAAATACTGCTCACTTCATTTGAAAATATTGTGACAAAAATTCCTGTGTTACAATGGTAAAGAAAGTCATATTTTATCCACATTTTGCTTTTCATTATCTATGATATTAACTATAATTCTCTGACTGCACCACCATTTGCTGTCTGGCATGGTCACAAACAGAACAGCACTGCAAGATATTGCAAACAGTACGGAAACTTTTCAAAGCACTAGACTTAGGCTATATTTATTTTAAAAGGACTTCACTCATAGGAATCATTATTCTCTTCACTGATGCACTGAAGCCTAGGTTAATTCTATGTAATTTAGGCATCTCTCCAAAATATGGAAGTCAGAAAACTGCTTCCTTAGAACCCCAAGAAGTCAATGAGGAGAAAGAAACGCACTTCCAGAGATTCAGAACTTATATTTCAACAGATTGCAGAAACTCCATATTGTACAAGAAATCTACAGAAGTTATGTTCTTTATTTAAACTCCTGAAAGGTAGGTGCCACTGGTGAATCTGGTGCCACTGTATAATAATTTATTTTGGAGACCCATACCTGTATAATTATAGTAACTGAAATAGTTTGTACAACTTAACTGAACGTACTCTTAATCACACTGAACATAAGATTCGTGTCAAAATTCTGAAGAAGCAGGCATATCTCTATGCCCCACAAATTATCCTGGAGAAATTTACATGTATATTCAGTCAACCAATGTATGGTGGGCTTGAAAGTATCACAACTGACTGGATCACTAACAGGTCTGTTTAAAAATGTGTATGTCAAACTTTGCAGAACAAGTGACTTAAACTATCAGTGTAATTGTTGTTTATGTTGTAGGGGGTTCATGGAATCAATGAAGAAATGAGCAACCTGGTTGTTGATTCTCAAGACAGAACTGGTATTTTTCTAGTTCCATCTGTTACCCTAGCAGCTGCCTTTTTTTATCACAGCCTACTTTTGAGTGCTGGGCAGCTGGGTAAGGGATTTGCACAGGCACAGCAAAAGGAAGCTAAGGGTTATGACAGCAGTGACCACAGCAGCATGAACATCCCAGGCAGGGAATTTCATTACAATGTAAGTTCATATTTAGTGCTGTTCCAGAATGTTTTTATTTTCCTACTATTTTTTCATATTAAAGGAAAGCATGAGGTTTTGCATTTTGTTTCTTTATTTCTTTTTTAGTCTGAAAAAAAAAGCTAAAAGGGAAATGATGACATTTAAAAGGAAGACGGGCCTGACAGGAAGGTTAAGGAGGCTTTTATCTTCGACAGGGGTACAGCAGGCAAGGTATTTAACACATTTACCAGGATATGCAAGTAGAAGTCCATCTCATAGCCCAATAATAAAATGACATGCAATATTCTGTGATTGCCCTCAATTACCCTATGCAAAGCAAGAATTAATTACTGGCATTGAAAAAATTCACCTTTGTCCTTCATTTCAGGCTCTCACTTATACCAAGTGTTTCTCAGGCTGGGGCAGTGCAAGTGGCTCCAACCACTTGAGTCTCTTGAGGAGAACTCAGACAAGCAGCTGTGGTGGTCAGCAACCAAAGTGTAGTACACATAACTTGCAGTTATGGTGAGAACCCATAATTCCTTTGTTCTGATGTTTGCATGTTTTCCCCTGATTGGTTAATGTTTTCCCCGCCCTGTTTTATGTATGAGGTTATGTATATTCATTTCCCCTCTTTAATATGTATCAGTTCTAGAAAGTTCTTGTTCCTCGACACCCCCCCATTGGATCCTTCCCTGAGTCCCTCCTATGTGTTGTTCCCATTGGTTTCCTTGCTGTCAACCCCGCCTACCTGTCCCTATCCCATTGGCTGAGATCTCTTTCCCCACCTACTCTGTACTCAGTATAAGCTCCCTGGACCCTCCTACCGATTTGGTTCTTCCTCCCTGTGATTTCAGTGGGATAAACTTGCATGGAGCGCATACGGGGAGTCCCGTCTCTTTTCTTTTTTGCCTTCACCTGCGTGCCTGCTTAACAGCAGCAGAAGGATACAGCCCCTTTTGGATGAGGAGCTCTACCCCTTTTTTACTGTGAGTTGGGCACTGAGTGCCGCCTTCCAGAGGGGTTTCAGTGTTGATCTCCGGGCTTCTTTGTGTTGGCACACAAGGGGCTAAACCGCCTTCTGCCAGCTCCCAGCTGCAAAACCCCTCATCAGGTGGTATTACTAGAGGTCCAAGTACTTGGTAGCTGGAGGTTTTTTTCCTTCTTTTTCCTTGTAATGGAGTCAATCCTCTTACATGATAACTATAGCTTAATCAATCAGTGGCCGAAGTAAGCATTAAGGTATATACAAAGCATTTTAAAAGTGCTGAATCCACCCGTGTACTGTTTGGCACTTTGTTGTCCAGAGTTGTAGTACACAGGATGGTTAATTTGATCCATTTATTTTGCAACACAGACTGCCACCACCAAGTTACTTTAATGTAATGTTATAAATCAACTTGAAGCCTGCATAAAAAAATAAATAAGCCAAATAAAACCAACATAGAGATTTATCACATTTTGTCTGTTTTTTCTTGTTGAATCAAGAGATGCATTTCTAAAAGAAAACACTAAATGATCATTACCCAAGATTCCCTTTGATTCCCAGGTTGCCAATATAGTATTATATGGTGGAAGGAACTGTCTGCTTTCATGTGATTTTAAAATACATTCTGTCTGCACATATTTAGTACAAGTCTAGTCATAAATGCAGAGCCAGAACCAGAAATTTAAACAGAAATTACTCAAAAAATACAAATTATGAGAATAATATTTTTCCATTTAATATTTATTTTATAATTAGTTTTATCTTTTTATTCAGGTTTAATTTAACAGGTGGAAGTAATGCTGTAGTAATAAAAGAAAATGTAATGGTGCAGAAGAATGGACACTGCCATTTTTATTTGTTTCTAGACATTTTCTTCCAAATAAAAAAGGCTTAGGAGGTGTGTATCCATACAGTTATAGATTATTCCTAGTTGCACTAAGATTTTTTCTGCATACTCTGGTGTAACAGTCAGGTGCATGCTAAGACTGAAGACAAGTGCACAAAGAGTAAAGGTAGCAGATGAGAAATCAGTTCCAGAGGGTCAGTAACTGAAATTTCCAGTCCCCAGTGTCATCTGGAGAGTGCTAGTAGCGAATGGCTGGTGAAGTGAGAGCAGCTTCTGAAATCAGTTGTTCAAATTAACCTGCTTGACTCTACTGTGAAAGGTACTATAAATACTCATTCACTCAGGAAAGTGTGGGAGGAAATTTCAAAAGCTCCCTTTTCTTTTTCAACAAAAATCCATGGAAAGAGATCTCTCATCTATGTAGACATCTCTAATGTGTTGGCAGTATCTGAAGTAGTCATTCAAGGTTCCTTTATAGAAAAAGAATAGGTACTTCTAGAGTGCTGTTCCCCTTCTTTCTTAGGTAGAGATCGGGTACAAAGCACTTTAATAGCTCTATAAAAGTTCCTACTTCTCACTAACACAAATAAGGGAGGTCTGGAAAACGAAACATGTTGTAGGTGTCTACAGTGATCTACAGGTGGATGAGATAAATCCGATCTCCAGTGACTTAAGAGTGCTTCGATCCCATTTGGTGCTAAGTCAAACTAGTTATTTTGAGTTATAACTGGAGATACAGGAAGCTGATCCTAGCCATTTCCAATAGTCTGAAGATTTCAACTGAAAAGAATTTAAAGTAAACTGTTTGCCTTTGCACTGAAGGGGAATGAAATCTATCACACACCAACTGCATCTCCCATCAAGAAAGCTGTGTTTTACTCTAACAGACTAGTGGGCATCCAGGTGAATTTGGCATATTAACCCAACATATTTTGGATGAGTTCAGGAAAGACAGCCTGCTGACCTAATCATGTAAGTGTATTTTTAGTTACTTTCTGAAGAAATGGTTGCAACAAAGGTGCTTCGGCAACACAAAAACACAATCAGACACCAGTTACAACGAGGACTCCTTCACTGAAGGCTGGCTTCATTTTATGTATGTACTGCATTTTGTGTCTTCTTTAGCATTTTTTAGATTAATATTAGTGAAAGATAGCATAAAAGTTTGGGGTTTTTGTTTTTCTAAAACCTCAGTATTTTCTTCGAATTCTGTGTCCACACTTTCTTATGATCCAACTTAAGGAACTTTTTTCAGGATTTTTTTTCTGCTGAAGGGAAATACTATTTTCTTTTTAGAAAAGTAGAAGTGTATAAACCCAAAGGATTATAGAAGTTAGGCCTGCAGTTGGGGTTCTGTTTTCACGGAAAGGAGAATTAAAATCCTTCTCTTCCACACATCACAAATTGAACTTTCTGACCTAAACTGCAGCCTTCACAGAAACAGGGTAGAGCTGGGGAAAAAGACAAGCTCAGTAGCTGTGCATGGGGGTTTTGTTGTTGTTGTGTCCCCTTGTATTCTATCTATATTATTATGAAGCTAAATGGAGACTATGTATGTCTGAGACTGTAATTTGTTTTAATGAGTTGTGAACTCTGGAGGATCTGCACTGACACCTTCACAGATAGGTACACTAAAAGCTTTGCTGGTTTGCGGCATTTTTAATGGAAATGCTGACCCAGAAAAGTAAAAATATAAACAGAAAGAACTTAAATCCTTAGATTTTGTATGCCCGTGGTTGAATATCCCCAACACAGTAAATTATCATTCTGTACAAGAAAATCGTGGGTCTAAGTTTTTTTCCTGATTTGACTTAATCAAGAAAAGCACTGGGCTTGGTGAGAGAAGCAGGCTGGCACACTGGTCGATGTATGGTTATGTATAAGATTAGTGCTAACACAGAGACCTCTAAGAGAGGAGATACAGTGGATATCAGCAGAGCATCGTGTAAGAACCTTGAATGCGTCAAAACCACAGTGCTTTCTCCCTGGGCAATCCATAGTGTAAAAGTTTCTCCTTTTAAGAGGAGTGAGAGAAAGGAGTGAACGGGAGCAGCTGCACATATTCACAAAAGCACATGGCTTAGTGTGGTAGGTCAGTGGAAGCATTTCAGTTGTTCTCACCCTAGGAATACAGAAATACTGAGGTCAGTAGAGACCTTCACTGAAAATCTGATTATCTTAATGTCTGAATTACTACTTTTTTGAAACAGTATAGGCTAGTAAAAGTTGGAGGCTTTGTAGGATTCAAATGGTAAATAAGTGTTTGTAAATTTTTGGGTTTGAAATCATTATGGTTTACAGGATAAAGAAAAAATTTGAAGCCCGGCCCTGAAAAAGCAGTAAGTATTTCTCTGCCCTTCAGGAAGAGGCTAAGATGAAACTTTAAGCAGAAATTAAATGTGTCATTAGAATGTTCTTAATATCTGACTGTATTTCACCTGTAAATGAATAGGCTTCTACATAGACAACCAGTAAGAATATAAATTGCTGAAAGAATAAATTTGTTTTCCATTGTTTTTCAGGAATCTTTGTATTCAGTGAAACATCCCTAATGAATGTTCAATCTGAACATAAAACAGTTAAATGAGTGAAAGTTCACAGCAGTAAATTGTGGTCTACATTGATTTTCTGACCTGCATACACAGTAAATTTTTCACATTGAGGCTACCCACAAAATCTTCTTTTCCACTTCTCAGATTTCAGTTTGAAATAACTGAAAGAAAGCTTTCAGAATCTCCTTTCAGAGCCATCTTTTGGAGGTGACCTTTGACTTGGAAGGGACAGTTAAAGCAGGATTTCAAATACCAGAAAATTACATAATTTTCAGGCATCGTTTACAGTTTGGCCTGCTAGCCAAGACGGTGAAAATACAGTATTAAAATAAAAATTATTTGTCTGGAAAATCAGTAATTACTTGGTTTTAAGGTTTCTTGGACAATGATTGAGGAAGAAATTAAAAGCGCAACCTTCTCACTGGAAAGGCAGGATCCCTCCAGTTATTTTGCTTTCATGGTCTGCGTGTTGTTGACACAAGGGTCGTGTACTGTAGTGGTTTGGTCCAAAATACTCATTACTGTTTATCTGCTGTGAGATAAGAATTAGGGGAAATGCAAAGCAGGCACCAAACTTGAAAGAATATAAAGAAGTTTATTAACAGACCTAAAAGAAGGAAAAAAATTATACCACCTTCAGAGCTCTCCTCCTCCCCCCACCTTCCTCCCTTCTCCCACTGACAATGGAAAAAGACAACCCTTGAGATGTTCAGTCTGTTTACCACTTCCATAATAACCTTGTTCAGTCCATATAGAAAGAGAAGTCTCTTCTTGCTCATGCTATGAAAACATTATCACAACGAGACAGCCGCCCACTTTCAAATATTGTTCAGTCCATTTAGGAAGAGGAGTCTCTCTGCCTGCGTGTGAGTCCTTTCCCCCGACTTGCAGCTTTTCCCACAACTGCTTCCGAGGGTCCACTCTTGAAGTTTTTTGGGGTACAATTTTAAGGTTGAGCCGTTCAGAAACAAAAAACAGAGGCCCTTCTCCTTCCCTGGGAGCAAAGGGTCTTCCTCATCTTCATCGTTAGGACTATCTCTGGGAGCATCTCTAGGGACTGAGGTTTTCTCCTTTCCCATTTGGAGCAAAAGTCCTCATCTGGTCCATCTCTAGGGACTGAGGTTTTCTCCTTTCCCGTTTGGAGCAAAAGTCCTCATCTGGTCCATCTCTCCCTGTCCAAACTTCTCATGAAATTACAGCTGCGTCAGCATCTGCCTATCTCAGCGCAGGTGCTTTTGCTTACGAGTTGAACACTTCACCCCCCAGATCTTCATGAAATTACAACAGGATACTCTGGTATATCATCGCTTCAGAACAGAATTTCAGCTTTAAGCATCTCCTCTCTCTCTTCCCTCAGGTTTTCAGCTCTTCACAGCAATAAAAGGGTTAATCTCACCTCGGCCTTGCAGCTTTGCAGCTGGAATGTTGAATTTTTCTTATCGCAGTGGAAAGGGGGGAGAGCCGAGCCGCTCCGGCTGCCCACGGCAAGGCAGTGGGGGGGGTTCCACGACTGGAACAGGTCCATTGGCTTCAGGATGGCCGTGGCCCGGCCCAGCCTGGCCCAAGCAGGGCCTGGCCGGGCCCACTGGCCCCCACACGGGGCCTGCAGCCACCTGTGCCAGCGCCGGAAACGAGAGAGAGCTTGGGGGGGAGTTTGCCTATTCTTAAATGTGGATCACAGAGGTGGTCACAACTTTAAGTGGCTTAGAGAATTGTCCATATTCAAACTGGCCAGCTGATAGGTTCTATCAGTTCCCAGAGGAAACTGTAAGCACCCCTTAGCAAGGACGTCCCTTCCGGGACTATGCTTGCTAACCTATGCCATGTACGTAAAGGTTTTGATCGGGATGTAGAGAAGAATGAAACAGAAATAAATGTCAAGGCAGAAAGCAAAATTTTGTATAAATGCTTAATTTTTCAAGAGATGCAGCTACATTCCATCCAAGATAGCAGTTTTTTGGTTTTGTAGTTTGTGAATAGTGTCATTTCAAAGGCATTCCATCCCATGAAAGCTTATAGGAAGGTGGGAAACTTCGTGTTTGTTTTTCAAATTGCAAATAAACAATTTTAATGCGACTGTTCAGGTCAAGCTCTTTGTCTGTTTAAGTTTTGGGAAAACAGCCTGTCATTTGCATTGCTGACTTAAGATGAGAGTTTTGACAAAATTACATGTTTTCAGTATTTTTCAGTCTTCAATTTTCATCGTAGGAAACTAGACCCAAGGAATTTCTGAAAAAATAGAGAAAAGGAAAAATAGGACTAAAATTGAACATTGAATGCCTTACCTCTGTGGGGAAACTCTTATTCTGTAAAAAAGTGTGATTATTGAGACAGCACATTTTCATGCATGTACACTCTGATTTGGTGGAAGAGGACAGTTTTAGAGCTAGTCTTGGAATTTGTTTCTCTCCAGCAGAGATTGTAGATATAATTTAGGGCTTCACTGTCAAAAGTTGGGTTGTTATCATGGGCTAACTATCACATATCAGATGCAAAGTATAATATTAAGGTGAAAACAAGCCAGTGTCATTTAGTTCAGAACTAAATTGAGTTCTCTAAATGACTAAGAATTAAAAAGAACAGGAATTTAATTCTATGAGGAAGTCATAGTCAGATAATGAGGAGTAGTATGTGAGCAGTCCCATGGTAAGGAAAAAAATCTTTATTTTATATAGAAGGCAGGACTAAAATTTATTTTAGTGTTGCTTTTTTTTGTTTCTTTAGTCATGCTGTGCCTATACTGATGTTCATAGGAAAGAAGGTCAAGTTTTGGTTACTTCCTCAAAATGTTTTCCATTCTGTGAGTATAATTTTCCACTGAATTAAAAGGAACAGGCTTCTTGCAACGATGCAAACATTGCATTTGGACGGGATGATCATTGTAGGTCACTTCCAATTGAAATAGTCTAATCTATTCTGTTTACTGGGGAAATCATCTTGTTTTCCCATGTCCACATTCTAAGATGCTTGAAACCTGTGACCTGAAATACAGTCTCCATCCTCGAGGAAACAGCTGCTGGCAGGATGATCCCTTCCCTTTACCACTCCCAGTTCCTGATGGAAGATTCTTACAGAGTCTTGCTCCGTGGTTGCATTTACTGTTAACTGCTTTTTTGTTTCCAGATCAATATATGTCCAGTTGCTACTTTCCTGGGTTTGCACCAATATGGAATTTAAGATTAAATAGTTCTTTTCTATCCCTCTCTGAAAGTATAGAGCCATATATTGTAAATATATTCTTTCTGCACATATAGTATTTATGTGTAGTATAAAAAACAAAAATACAGAAATATTTCTTGGTAGGGGATTTAAAGTTTACATAGTATTTGCATTTTTTGACTATGAATCATAGCTAGGAGTTAGTCTGCGGCTAGCAATGAACTGTTAGCTGGTGAAAGAGTTTATGCAGAAGGGAATCTTACGTATACTTGTTGTTCATGAATGGCACTTCAAAACTACTTATTGTGCAGAAACACAGTGTTGCTTTCGTCCTAGTTAACTTATGAAATGTGTATCCTCCCTGGCTCTGATATGCCTCTGAGCCATTTGGACTAAGTCCAGGTAAAATATTTTCAATTCAGCAAATCAGCTTCCTGCTGTTGTACATTGTTAGGAAGTACTGAAAGGTGCTTTCATACTTGTAAACAAGAGATTATGTGAAAGTGACTCATCTGTAATAGAAGACTTTCATGTATTTCATGTATGATGAAAAAAAGACATTTCAATCTTTGCATACACATGGTGATAGTTCAAGCATTTGGACAGACCTGTTAATAAAGGAATGAAATCCTATGGATTATATCTTTAAATGTAAAAGTCACTAGATCTTAATTTTATACTAAAAAAAATTGTCTGAAATTCCATGCTGAAAGTGATACTTCAGGAATACAGAGAAGCAGGCAAAATATGTCTGTTAGAGCCATTCCAAAAGACAAGGAGCAAATGCTGGAGTTTGGCAGCAGACTTTTGAAATACAAAACTCTACTCTCTGTGCTGACATTTCCAGTGACTGTACTACAGGTCAAGAGGGTCTCAGAGGCCTAAGAAGCTCCAAAATTTTGATAAAAATTTTTATACTTATGAAGAACAGTTTATGCCGTTTGAACTTTCACAGTACTCTTTTACACTAGTCCTTTTTTACATTAGTTTTTTTTTAAACTGATGGTGTCATATAAAATAAGGAAAGCAAAATGAAGTGATTTTCCCTTGACTGTACCAACCCACTGGTGGAAGTGTATTATAGCACCCTATGCACACTTATAAAAGATATGAATAGTCACAGCCCCCAGATGCAATGTCGTGCAAGGTGGTTTGGGCTTTTTTTAAAGCAAGATCCAATAAAAGGATTTGACAGCATTTAAGCATGTGCATTCAAAATTGTGATTCTGAGGTTTTACATGATTTTTCTGCCCTGTACTTGGAGAAATAGAGCTTCCATCACATATACCTTACTTTCTGACCTTCAACTTTTGCACTTCCACACCCCTCAAAACAGCACAGATGAAATCAGAATCACAGACTATAGATACTCCTCCAAATCACCAGAAGTTGCAGATAATGGTTAATTGTGGAGCATCCCTAATGCAACCTATAGGATGTGGCTCCCCCAAGAAGGCCATGGGGATTTCTGCTTCCCATCACGGTGCTTCTTTCGTAACCATTGATAGCTGAAGCACTTTCCTAGAAAAACCTACCTTGTGTACCTACTTTGGCATATGGAGGTACGGCTCTGTATTGCTCAGGTCCTGAGGATATTGGTGTTTCAATACTGGGGACTGGTGTTTCTTCTCTTGAAGCTGTTTGGTTCTACAGAGAATTCAGAGAGGGAACCTGTGTATAGGAAGGCTAAGCCAAAGAAAGGATTAACAGTTCAGCCTCCTTTCATTCCTCGACATTTTCTACTGTGGGAAATATTTTCCTAACTATAGGGTTCTCATGTAATATTTTATGCTGTCAGAAATCCCACTTCATCTCCAAATTTCTTGTACTCAATCTTCTGGAATTGGCTCAGATGTCTCAAAAGACAGATGAATACTGCCCATTGGGCTTGCCATTGATTAACGTGGTGCTGAGTAAGGTAAATGGGATATGTGTTTTGCATATCATTTACCAGAGGTGTCACTTCTCCCACTGTGAGTATCTGGATTTTGGATCTCTCCACAAACCTTCCCATGACCCAGCCATTAAAGAGCCTCTATTCAGTGCAGTCTATATTCCATAGGGCTGAAGAACAGAAGCGCCCACTGTTATGGCAATTTGCCTGCATTTGGGATTTTCTTTAAGGGTTTGGTTTTTTGGGTTGTTTTTGAGAAACAGTAGTTGCTCGTACTTTGTAAGTACATTTTAAAGGTAATTACATTTGAGCCTGATTAGCTGACATTCTTCTCAAATAAAATGCTAGAAATAAACTTCGTTTATATTGAGAGGGACCTGACCACGCTGTAACCAAAAGCAGTGCTTAGCACCCTTTCTTATCTTTCAAAAATGCTTTGCCATGATAAGCATACAAGAGGTATTCTCTCCCTGAGTATCTCAGTTGGTTGTGGCTTTACATCATATATTTATTAAAACATGGAAATATGTTACTAAAATTAATTTTTTCCTCTCTTGCCCACTTTACTGATGAGAATATGAAAATCTCTGTTCACTTGGAGCTATTCTGCTGATTGCTTAGGTATTGCAATGTAGAGGTCATTGAGTGTTACTTTTGAAGGTAGATCAAACTAGCTTTGGTGCTAAAAACTCTTTTGCTTGTTGACATAGGAGAACAACTTAAAAGGAAGACAGTACCAAGAAATGCTTCCAGGTAAAACAACTTCATTTTGTTTTTAAGTAGGTTACCTCTTCAATGTTCATTTCATTGCTTTTCTTACCCCCTTAAATGTATTTTAAGGAAATGAATATGAAATGAAGGTGCAGACTGAAAAAGGCCACTGCCAAGCACTTTCTGTTATCATGCTCTTGTAGAACAGTTGGTTTGAACCTTGAAAAGAAGAAATACTGCTCTATGCCTTTACCTTTTGATGCTATGGATGTTTTATAATATTGCCAAGCACATATCAAGAAGGAATATTTAAGTTACTTGAATACTCTAGGGCAGACAAACATATTGACGTCTAAGACTGAACCCATTAGATTAATGTACTTAAAATGCTATATCACATAACATTAATATAAATAGTTGTTGTACTTGAAGCTCATATCAGTTCTTGTCTATATCAAGCATCTTGGATCTACAAACTACCTCTGCTGAGACTTGATTCATAGCAGTGAGGGAAACATTCAAATTGGTAAGTATCTCCATAAAACGTCAGTTTGCACTCATCAACTTTTCTTGGTGACAAATTGTCATAGTTTTAATCCCAGCTGGAGATGAAACACTCACTTAACCCCCTTTCTCCCCCCCATCCTGGTGGAGTGGGGAGGAGAACCAAAGTAAAACTTGTATGTTGAGAACAGTTTCATAATTCAAAATAAAGTAAAATACAGCAATAATGATAAATGATAATGATAATAAAAAGGGAAAAGCAAGTGATGCACAATGCAACTGTTCCCCACCTGCTGACCGATGCCAGTCCCCCCTTCCCAAACACAGATTGGCCACCCTTCCAGGTAACATCCAGTTCTATACTGTATGTGTCTGCATTTAGGTATTTAGCAGTGGGTGTCTGCATGTGACATTGTACTTATGGCCTGATTTTAGTCAGAAGAGACCTGAGACTTGATTCAGGTGCCCTTCTTGGCCATTTGTGTCTATTTGAGGTACCTCAGGGCAAGATTGACAGATGTGACAGAATAGCTAGAGCTACATATAGCACCTTTGCTGTGACATATAATTCATGACCAGAATTACAGTAGTGAGTAGACAATGTGAGATCCTATATGTTTCAGCTACAGTCAGGCATTCTTAAATTAGGGACAGACAAATAAGAACCAAAAAGAAGAAATAATTCCTGATAGAAGTAGAGGTTGTCTATGGGTGGCTGTGTCTAAAACAGAGCAATAGGAGCAGCATATTTATGCTTCAAGACTTCCAAAAAAGTTGAGCTAACAAAACACGTGGAATGAAAATTAGTCAGTTTCAAGAGCTACTTGAAGTGTGGCAAAAAGAAATAAAATCTACAGGGGTCCGTATTGGGACCAGTGTTTTTTAATATCTTCATTAATGACAAAGGGCTTAAGTGCACCCTAAGCAAGGCATCAAAGGACACCAAACTGAAATGCAGTTGACACTCCTGAAGGACAGGATGCCATACAGAGGAACCTGCACAAGCAGAAACATGGGCCCATGGGAACTTCATGAGGCTTAACAAGACCAAGTGCAAGGTGCTGCACCTGAGTCAGGGCAAGCCCTGTTATCAACACAGGCTGGGGGATGAACAGATGCAGAACAGCCTTGCTCAGAAGGACTTGGGGGTGCTGGTGGGTGAGAGGCTGGACATGAGCCAGAACTGTGCACTCATATCCCAAAAAGCCAAACATGTCCTGGGGCTGCACCACAGGAGTTGTGGTAAGCAGGGGAGGGAGGGGATTCTGCCCTTCTGCTCTGCTCTGCTGAGACCCCACCTGGAACACTGCATCCAGCTCTGGGCTCCCAGCACAGGAAGGACATGGACCTGCTGGAGCAAGTCCAGAGGAGGGCCACCAAGTTGATCAGTGGGATGGAGCACCTCTCCTACAAGGAAAGACTGAGAAAATTGTGATTGTTCACCCTGAAAAAGAGAAGGCTTTGGTGTGACCAAATTGCAGCCTGACAGTGCCTTAAGGGAACGTATGGAAAAGATGGAGTGTATTCCAAGGGGCATGTAGTGACAGGACAAGTTAATGGGTTCAAACTGGAAGAGAGGATGTTTAGATTAGATATCAGGAAAAAGTTCTTTACCGTGAGGGTGGTGATGCACTGGAACAGGTTGCCCAGAGAAGTTGTGGATGCCCCAGCCCAGGAGGTGTTTAAGGCTGGGTTGGATGGGGGTCTGAGCAACCTGGTGTAGTGGAAGGTGTCCCTGTCCACAGCAGAGGGGTTGGAACTAGATGATCTTTAAGGTTCCTCCCAATCCAGGCCATTCTATGAATCGATGATTTTATTAGTCTATGATTCTATTACATTCCTTGCAATATAGTTTGTTATTTTGTACTTTTGTACATATTGTGCTCTTATAGAAGGTTATATTTTTAAGTAAACATATAATTCCAACCTTATATCTTAGCTTGAAGTGGACTCTTAGTGATTTACCACAACTCAAAATTATATTCCTACAAGTTCTCAAATCCTTAGAAAGTAGTGTCTGAACAGTTGCGATCAAAGAAATCAACACTTTTCTTCACAGTAAAGAAGAGAGCATCTCTGAATGCACTGCCATGGGAGCTCATTGCAGGGTTACTTGGTTAGATGTTTTGCTATCAAGTTTGATTGCCATCCAGCACTTGATACGGGATATGATGTGCAGCTGGGAATCCTTTTGTACTTCCTATTTCATAGGATTCTAGTATCAATAGCTACTTGGGGGGCTTAGTGTCCATTTCACTTCTTTCTGTATATATATTTCAGCAGCATTTACATTAAAGAAAAAAACGGAGTGTTTTGTTGGGGGCTTATTTTTGCATTGGTAATTTTGCCGGTTTCCCTCACTCAGGAAGTCTTGGTGAGAGGAGGAAAACTGGAATTACTAAAACCAATGCACTCTCAGTGGGTTCAGGTATACTGAGGATCTGTGCTGAAAAGGTTTGCATGGAGAAGTATTTAGGGCTGTAGAAAGATATGTGATCATTTACATATAAATTGATATTTTTAAAGGAAAAGGTTAGCATTCAGGAATTTGGGGGAGGAGTCATAATGCAAACTATATTTTGTTGACTTCTGAACAAGGTCAAAAATTAAATTTTAAAAGCTAAAATTATAAAAAACAAAGACATTTGGGAACACATGTTTACGCAAAATACATGGAAATTAGTAGTTAAAACAATAGACTTAAGTTTCAGAAGTTTGACAAAAATAGAAGTTCAGAGTCTTTCATACTTGTAAGGTTTCAGAAACTGTGAGGAAAATATTTTAATACTGGTGAAATGTGCAGTGGATAGCATTTTATTTTCTGTGAAGTGTTAGGATCATCCTTTCTTTTTAATAATATATAATAACGTTTAATAAAAGTGTTCTGGATATGGAGCCAACTCTTACACAAAGCTGTCAAACTTGTTTTGAGGGGTTGGGGGCTTTTTTTGGCTTTGGTTTTTTGGGGGCGTTGGGGTTTTTTTGTTTGGTTGGTTTTGTTTGTTTGCTTGTGGGGTTTTGTTGTTGTGATATTATGGTTTGGGGGGTTTTGTTGGTGTTTCCATCACATTTCTTTACTTAGGGATGTTGATTATGTCTCTGTAAAATAACACCTTGCGGAGTATAGAGGATTGTTCGGAAATTATGGTATAGAAAAACTGATAGCTCAGCACCAGCCCTTTGTTCTTTGAGAAGTGAAATAAAGAAGCAATATCCAACTGACTAGCAACCCCTTTTTTTCCCTTACTGAAGGACATAACCTTTCCCTGGTCTCACTTTAAAAATCTGTGCCAAATCATGTTACCTCATCCTGTACCACACTGTAGATTTACTATGATTAAAAGAGCTAAGAAATTTTATGTAACTAAAAAAATCCTGCTAGTCAGGGGCTTAGTGCATTTTTTGAAAGAAATTTTAATATTTTGCAGGTCTTTGTTTCTAGGTTTTAAATTTCCTGTAATTCTTGCTTCTTTTTGTTGGTTTCTTCTTACATGCTGCATTGCACTTCCAATTCTCTCCTGTCTTCTCTCCCACTGTCTGCCTCTGTGCCTCCTTCTTCTTTTCTTATCCTTCATACAAAGCCTTCATGGTTAAGGCTTCATGCCTCTGCATAGTAACTGGAGAACTTGAATGAGCAGCCAAAGTCAGATACTGAAATGGGATTGTGACTACTTTTCCTCGGCAATAGCCATGTGAGAAGCCAGCTCTTGCTGCCTTCTGCCACCCACCACCATGTCCAGAGAGCGAACACACTGTTCTTTGCTGCTGCTAGCCTGGTTTTCACACCAATTGCTGGCCAGCAGGACCCAGAGAAGCACTTACCTTTTCTATGACTAATCTGATCCTTCACTGAAAGAGATGCGATTGTTGCTAAGGATTGATAATTATAACAACCCCCTTCAGGGGTTCTTTGTGATAGTTCTGCAGCTACACTCCCTAGCTCACTCCTTGAACTCCACAAGTTCTTTCAGCTCAGTGAGATTTTAAAAATATTTTTGCTGAAAACCTGGGATAGGTCTTTATCCAGTAAATATACTCCTAAGTCAGAGGTGGGGATTAATATTGTGCCAAGAGTTAGTGTTGGAGTTGTACGTAACGCCTGGGATTAGTTACCAGCTCAAACTTTGTAGTGGAAACAGGAATTCCCATTTTATGTGTAGCAGAGCTGCTTGCAATATGATGCTTTTCAGAGTGTTTGGGAAATCCTCACAGGACAGTGATACTAACTTGGGAAAATTACTTATTTTAAAAGAGATTCACTCAGGAAACATGGCACTGGAAGTTGCAGAGAAACATCTTCAACACATTATAAAAAACTGAAAAAGAAGTTTTCTTGTGGAGATGATGACAGGAAAAAGACAACTAGCTCTTTGAGCAAAGTGATTTTTGGTGCTTTTTGAGCCCTGCGGTTCTTGCAGAAGGTCCTGAGTTTTTGATAAATAAAAGGGCTCTTGAAAGAAGCCCATGTCATTGTATTTTTTTGTTGCTAATGCTAACAGTTCCCCCCCTTGGAGTACAGTTAACTCCTTTTAATAAGAACAAAAGTCCTAAGTGACTACTTTTAGCTTCTGGTTACTGAGTAGGAGTGAAGTGGAAAAGAAGATGACTTTCAGGACAGGGTTGTTATTTCCCCACAGTAATTTTAAGCAGCATGTCAGAAAATACGGGGCTAAGTATTCTATGTTATTCTGTTTTCTAACTTGAACCTGACATCTGTCTGTTATTATTGTTGTACACATTTAATTTCAAGCAGGACAGCCAAAGTTCCTAGTTACCTGTTCAATTCTCAGTTTTCAATTACACAAACAGCATGTCATGTTTCCCAGCATGTAGCCATATAGGTCTTTCTGAACATGACAGGAATGAATACTCACTGAGAATTCTAATCTCAATGACTAAGCAGCAGATCTTATTTCCTCTTCCTCCTCCAAAGCTTTGAAGTTTGAATCACTGTTAAGGATAACACGTTTGAGTTTTAATCCTTTAAAATCAGGTCAAGGAACCAACACCTTGTAAAACCGAGATTAAAGAGCAAGTGATAATGTTTAATCCAATTCTGTTAGATTTTACAACCGAAGAAACACATAAGCAGTGGTGCTGCATTTTATTCCAACACTCAGATTTGTTTGCTGTTCCTTCTCCAAGCTATATTAAAAATATTAAGGCTTTGCTGCAGTAAACGTTTGTATAGTGCTTAACTTTTAACTTCCTGAAGTATACTTTATGATTTCTGTCACTGTAATACATAAGTACTTCCTAAACTGGTAGGCTATGTTGTTTAAGCTTTCAAATCCTCTCTGAGGCATGCACAGTCTGGTTAGCCCCATTTTGCTGATGAGGAATTAAGCATAAAGTTACGTATAGATCTTTTGCAAGCAGACATCTCACTCTGCTGGGCCAACAAATAGCCTCTTCAGTTGGATCTTTAGGAAAAGTCAATGTACTTTAGCACTTTGTCAACTGCTGAAGCAGAACGCAGACAGACACTACTTGTCGCTGCTTGCAGGAGGTTGTGTGCACAGCTGCAGAGAAAATCTAAGTAGGAACTAGGATTTCAGCACTGGACACTTACATCTGAGGCTACAAGAGCACCTGATACTCTTTTTCTCTGGTGTTGTGTAAAAAGAGACAGAGGTACTTGCTTGCCACAGGCAGCAGTAAAAATAGTCATATCGTACTGAAGGGCAGCAATATGAAATGCTGCATATAATGGGATTTCCATACCTACATGCATTAAAGGGATGAGTTGTCACCTTTTATGGCCAATACATGCTCTGGATGTGTACAAAAACATCCCTTTCCTCTCTGGTTACTGTGATTTCACTCACTTTTATTATGTAGGGTAGCAAGTCACTATCTTCTCCAAAGGTAGTGACCCAGTGGTAATTGAAATAACATATGGAATCTCATCATATAAGGCCTTTTCATAGTTACAGCTTATTTCTGAGACAAAATCACTACTTATAACCATTTCCTTAAATTTTAAGCCACCATTGCTTATATGGGCTGCCTAAGTGCTTCTGGTTTTAACCACACAGTCAGAGATCCGGGCTTTTTGGCTTCTCATGATAGTACATCAGAGACACTTAGCAGTGATAAATAGGTATCTCTACCATGCATCACCAAGCTTAAAAAATACTTAAAAAAAGAGAAAATTTGCACATTTCTTGTGCTACGTTTTGACTTTGTGCTATAGAAGAAAAAAACCCCAACCAAACCTAAAAACAAACAAGCAAACAAACGTAGAATACATATCTTTTTTCCTTCTTGTGCATTGCTATTCTGTCTACATTTTGGTTCTTAGTAGCTTTCATTTTGGGATGTATGTCTTTGGAAGAACCAGATGTTGCATTACAATTGCTGTTGATTTCTCATAGGGCATCACACTGTTGTAAAATCCTAATTACACGTGTTTTTCACAGTTCCCAAAGCTAAATGATGGTTTTTGCTACTGCAACTTCTTTGTTTCTTTCTTTCTGGCATACTGTGGGAACTTTACATCTTCCAGCAAAAATGTACTTGAAATACACAAATTCCGTTGCATAGCTAAAAAAAAGTAAAAGGCTGTTTTCTTGGCTGAGATCCCACTACCAGCTGGACCTGGATAGTTATGCTCACAGAGAACATCTTCTGGTTTGGTCTCATTTCAAAGGACTCTAGTTGCACAGCCCAGGCAAGACTGTCCTGCCATGTGAAGGAAAGTTTGAGTATGTGCATCGAAAGCACACGCCTAATCCAAACATCTGAGGTAGATCCTGCCCTGAAATGTAGATAATAGTGTTCCCAGACAGACACAGGCTTCCTTCTTCTGGCATTTACTACATTATCACGAGTATTAACTCTTATAAGTAGTGGTGCTTTGGAAAGGATGGGAAAGCGAGATCCTGACCTCACCTACAAGATATGGATGAGACCACCTGAGCATGCTGTCAATGTGCTAAGTTATGTCAGAAAGTGGCTTAAGTAAATAGTGTAGGCTGGGAAAGGAGGAATCTCATATGCAAAAGAGATTATAAAAAGATGACAATGCACAATGCAACCTAACTGAAAAACTAGTCAGTACTTGGACAGAATATTTTATGAAATGGTAAATTTTCTAAAACGTATTTTGCCTCAGTTATACCTACAAAAATTTGGACCTTTTTGTTGCAAATTTTTTTGTATGTGAACCAAATATATGAAATATGTTATGTAAAATAAGGACAATTATCAGTGTAAAAAAAGTCTGTGTTAGCATCGTAAGTAATAGGTTAGAAAACTGGCTCCATTTTAGTTAGAAAACTGGCTTCATTTTATTCTATGCATATTTCTTGTTGTCATAGGCAAATAATTTATCTTGAAAGTAGTTGTAAATATTTACAGAAAAGACAAAATATTTTATCCATTACAATTTAATGAGTAAAAAAATGTGTCTGTTTTTGTCTACTAAGGGATCACTGTCTTATAGCTCAAGGAGAGGTAACTAGACAGCAAAATAGTCTTTCTTTTATGTGTGTAATATGGTGTTGCCAGTGTTTTCCAAACATTACTATATTAATGGGTGAGGATAATTTATTTTTTTTAGCCATTTGTAATGGAATATTTTGTACAGATAATATGCACCAGTTTTCAGGGTAAATCAAAATACCATAGGTCTTCCATGTCTAAAGCACAAACTTCCCTTCTTCTTCCTCAGCCTTATTATCCAGTTGCTTTTATTGGAAATTTTGTGCAGAAACGCTCTGTTCTGTTTAATAGAAATAATCTAATTCATAGACAAGCTATATTAATGGCCTTTTGTTATTATGCCTGTTTTATCCATCATCTTAAATACCTCTCTTTTCTCCCTGGTGTTTAATGCTCATATGCACTAGAGAGTAATCATATCTGGCCCTGACCCAGCCTTCATAATGTTAAGTTAAGCATGACATGCTCTTCTAGAGTCCTGTGCCATGACAGGTTCTCTGTTCTTTTCCTTCTCCCAATGATCACATGAAAATGACCAATGAATCCCTTGTTGATAATTTTAATTTGTTATTATATTTCTTTCCAAAGTGTGGAGAAGACAACCATAAATAAATTAAATCCATTCATTGCACATTCGTTTCAATTGACCTTTCTGCCTGTCCTTATTTTAATGGAAAACCAGATTCCCTAACTAGCAAATAACCCCTGCACAATTATGACATTCATAAACTGTGGTTATAATCAAATGAACATCAGGAGGCAGCTGTGATTCACCAGCTTGTTGCTGCCTACTGGGACTCTTTTCTCTTTATCAGCCATCAAATCAGCAACTGCTAGAGCCGTTCACACAAATGTAACTCCAGTATAACAAGTTTCACCTTATTTTAATCCAGCTCCAGCACAACAATTCCTTGACAGTTTGTTTCCCAAACTGCTGTCACCTACTATATTTTTCAGCTACAGGTCAGCAAGGTCTGTTTCATGGAAAATCCCAAAACGAATAGTTAGCCTGAAGTTAGAAACAATGTTTCTGTTCCCTGCAGGGAATGGCTCATGTCATAAAGTGGATTTGCTGGTCAATCAAACCAATTAGCACATGCCTACTTGCCTTTCCTATCTCCCAGGATTTGCAAAGTGTCCTGTCATCTTGAGACATATTACCAAGACTGTGATTGTCATTTTTTAGAAACGTTGACCAAAAGTGTGACTGCCAGAATCAAAATCCCAATGTTAATGCCATAAAAAGAACAAACACGACTACCAGAGCTAACATTTTAGTTTGGGTTGAGTTTGTTTTGTTTGTTGGGGTTTTTTTTCCTTTATAGAAAGGCCTCAGAAGCTCCCACAGTTGAAAACAGCTTCTAATATGCTTGAACACCCTTGGAAGGGAAAATTTGGGAACACTTAACATGGACTCTTAACATCAGACCAAGTTTTATCTGAGCATTCTGGATAGATCAAGTAAATAAAAGGGCTGAAGACTTTGACAGATAATCACAACCTTAGATTTCAAATAGGAAGAGCAAACACTGAGTGGGATTCACATGACCATGTACATTGTAGACATCTTCATTGCTAACTCTTGGTATTTTTATAGTCAATTAAGACAAATAAGCACTTCAGGGTGCAGTTTCTGTGTCTCTATATTGCACTTCACATCTGCATTCTAAGAAGCACTGACTAAACTCACTAACTAAATAGGGACTCTACTGTGACCAATTTGGATACAGGTACCAGCACTAACAGCATGGCAAGCTAGGTGATGTGAAACCAATCTTTTAAATAATTAAGTCACAAATCAAACCTTTTCCCAGACTCACTCTTTACCTTGCAGTATAAACACAGACTTGTTGAAATGAATACTATATTATCTGTGCTCTGTGTTGTGAATTGTGACAAAAAAATGGAAATAGGAATTCCATATCAGAGAGCCAACTGTGTCTTTACTGAACCATGCAGAATTAGCACAAGCTTCACCCACCTTTTTACCTTGTTAGTGAAAGCGGGCACATGTGCACATTTCTCCCCCGTGCAGCACAGTTTACATTAGCTGAGTACAGAATCTTAGAACAGTAAGGGTTAGAGGGACCTTAAGGATCATTTAGTTCCAACCCCCTTGCCATGGGCAGGGACACCTTCCACTAGACCAGGTTGTTCCGAGCCCCATGCAACCTGCCCTTGAACACTTCCAGGCATGGTTGCATCCACAGCTTCTCTGGGCAGCCTGTTCAGTGCCTCACCACCCTCACAGTGAAGAATTTCTTCCTACTATCTTACCTAAATCTACCCTCTTTATGGGTAAATTCTACTATGAAAGGAGAAAGGAAAGGAAAGGAAAGTTTGGGCATTTTTTCTAGTTTTAGCAGTAAAACAAAGATATTTTTTACTAGCTTTTACCTCTATGAATTTTATCAGTGTTTTTCTTTCCTTATTTACAATCTGATCATTGTAACCTGGATTCTTTGTAACTGTAATAGATAACCACATAGGGAAATTGTATTCCTTATCACTCTCATTAGGTATTTCATCAGAGATTGTTTAGAAGTCCTGTATTATGGAAATAAACATTCAGAACAAAAAAGGAAAGGTGAGTTATAAGAGGTTAAGAACTAAATGAAAATTTAACATTCAGTCACTGACTGTAAAGATGTAAAGTACTATTGATGATGATGAATGAAGAAACATGGCTATCTAGAAATAACTAATCAGTCACAAATTCTGATTAACTATTTGTAAAAATAAACATTTTCTTGCCATTTAGGCACTTTTATGGAAAGGAATTAATTTTAAAATTTTGTAGTCTATACAGTTAGAAGAGGCCTAGAATGCATGTTCCTCCAGGGTGGTCAGTTTAAGATTTTTACCATTACTTTTATTTTGTCATGAACAGGTTTGCACTTAAAGTTTACAAGTGTGGATCTCAGTAACAGTAGTCTTAAAAGATGTCAATGAGTTGGTAATCGTGTCTATTTTTAAGAGTCATAGATTTATTAATTTCTGAAGTTTTATGAAAAATATCAAGATATATTCTGATTGATGCACAGTTCTGTATTTTTAAGCTTACTTCCCAAAGTTTGCTGTGGTTAATTACATTAGTGTTTATAAAAATGTATAATACTAATTTTAAAAGTTATGTCTCTAGCACATGCATAAACATCCACATATGGGAGCATAGCATGGAAGATATAGAATAATGTTAGGGTGATTGAGAGGATGTTATCTGTTTTCCCCACAGTTTTAGAGCCACATAATCTTGTACCACTGACTTTACTGGGGTAAGCCATATGTTAGGAGTTATGCTGAGTGGGAAATGAGAAAGAATCAACTGCTTTGATTCTGTGATTCTGCACAGTTCAGGTTGATTTTGGCCTCTTCCTCTGTTCCTGGGTTCCTGGGTTCCTGGGTTTTATTTGTATGTTTGTGGCACGGGCTTTTGTGGAAGTTATTTTTTCTGTCTGGAACGGGTCAGTCACATTCTTCTTAAAAACTAATTGCAGTTCTTCCTAATTGATGGTGATCTTCTCTGGTTTGGATAGTGATGGGTATAATCTTTCCTTCAAGGTTCCAGACTTCCAGCTCCAAAAGAACTATGTGAATGATATCTATAATTTAATATAAACATTGCATTTTATTTTCTAAATGCTTTTCTTTCTCCTTTTATTTATGTGTATCTTGCAATATTTACATTTTTTAGCAAACTTTCATGGAAAATAACCCTGTATGCTTTACTCAAAATTAAGAGTATATGATCCCCCATGGTAGGGGGTTTGGAACTAGATGATCTCTAATGTCTCTTCCAACCCAACCATTCTATGATTCTGTGATTCTCTATGTGTGTGTGAGTTACTATGCTGAGGTAGCCCTTAGTCTGAAATCCCCACATGATAATTCCATCATTTCATTAAGAGACATGGTGAAGTGAAACTCTGTCTTGGTAGTTATATGGAAAATAAATCTTGCCAGAGGTCTGCAATGGTTGCTTTGTGTCCACATGGTGAATTGAAGAGACCATGGAAGCTTTGGTTCATATTGCTGACCTTGTAGCACATCTATTAAAGAGAACCAGATTCTGGTTGCAGGACTTGATGTGCAAATGAGAAGGAGAATGGAACAGCAAATGAGTAAAAGACGTGACAGCTTTGAAAGGTAGGAAACAGCTCTGGCACTTCAGAGGACCAGCATCTTCTTTTTTTCCCTGCTCTGATCTTCAGAATCTTCTTTCCCCTCAAGCCAAGCTCCAAGGTGCATTAGAGACAGTCTCCCACATCACATCATTAAAACACCCTCAGGAATTTAAAAGCATGTCATTAGTAGTTTCCTGAAATAGTGGATAAAAATAAAATAAAAATCAATTCAAATGCCAAGATCAGTATGTTCTTAGACAAGGTAGGAAAGGAAAGGGAGTACTTCTCAGGATGGTTTTTGGTTTCCTTCAGAAATGATAGGATAATTTACAACAGTGAAAGCATATAAACATTTGTTTTCTGAGCTTTTTAAACCTGTGTTTAAAATCCTCTTTAATAACAACTGTGATAATTACTTGTTACTGTAATGAATTGTTGTCATTTTGTAGTTCAGTCTAGGATAGACATATGTTACAATCGGTTTAAACTCAGGAAAGCAAAGAAAGCTAAGTCTCTGTGCATAAACCGGAAAGAACTTTGAAGGTTCAAAATATTCCTAGAAACGAAATTAAAACCAAATGAGGCTAGATGTTGATGCCAAAAAATTTATGTATTTTATTTAATAGCAGAGAGGCAAAGAAAGAAAGAAAGGAAGAAAGAAAGAAATGGAAAAAAGAAGTGTGCATGGGGGCATGAGGGGATAGGGAGAGATGACAGGGGTTAGGTGGAAGCATATCACCCCTCTGAGGGTCCCAACAATGTCTCGTTGCTCCCCTCCATCTGGTCTGCTGGTGGTGAGGGTCCCCTGTCGCCACTGTGGCCACACTGCCACACGCTGCCACACGCCACCACACGCCATGTCACGCTGCCACACCACACGCCAGAGAGTGCAGAATCCCATGGATTAATATCCACTTTGGGCCAGGTGGGAACGCCCACGTGTCTCCCCTTGCAGGGGCTGGCTTGACACTGTCCCTTGCAACACTGAGGGTCTGTTGCATCATCTCTGGTGTTCTGGTGCAGGGTCTGGGGACTTCTTTGAGGGGGGCCCCTGTGATGGGCCATGTCACCCCCTTCTGCTGTGGATAAGCTTCCCCCCCCAGTGAGGACCCCTCAGCTGGGCTCCTCTGCACAGTGAAGGATGGGCAGTCACTGCACCTCTGACCAGAGGCTTCTCCAAGATACCCAAAGCCTCTCATCCCCCACCCTTTGGTTGGAGGGTCTGTGTGAGCTTGGCAGCTGATAGCCATGGGGCTGTGGTCTCCACCTTGGAGGTGTTAAGCCTGTGCTCAGTCAATATCAGCAGCCCTGAGTTGTTATTTTATCTTATCTTCATCATAGAGCAGTGTAAGGCCTCAGTCAGGGCCCCATTCAGGGTGTGGTAGTCTTCTCTGGAGCTTTGGTAATACAGTTTTAAAAGTCCTTTAAGAAAATGTTTAAGTCATAGACTATAATATTTCAGTCTCTGACAACATATCATTTGTGGGGCAGCAGTTTGTCATCAAATCCACATTTGTTCATTTGGTTTTTTATTTTCTGAAATTATGAGGTTATTAGTTTAAGAAATATGGTTGGGGTTCTTTGGTTTGGTTTGGTAATTTTTTTCTGTTGTTGATGTTATTTGACCAAAATTTTACTAGACATGTGAGCCTAAGATGATATGTTCCTTAAGCACAAGTTTACCAGCAGTGTGCATTTTGGTTCTGCATAACTTTTTCAGCATTTGCTCAAATGCCTGTGGCCAAAGAAAAAGTTGATCTCAGAATATTGTGCTAACAAGAAGCATTGCCAAATGATAAAATATTAATTCTTTTATTTTATATGCAGATATGAGAGAAGCAGCAATTACCCCTACTTTAATTGTTTCATAGATGAGTACAATTATGTTATTCATTCCATTTGCAGACTGAATGTAAAAAATAACATCAACATCATATAGTCAGACAGTTCATTTTAAAGTAAACCTTACCAATGTTAGATATATTAAAGCAATAAACCAAGAGATTAAACTTTCATAAACTGTAAGAGCTCATTGTTTTGTAAATGGATGTATAACGTGTTTGTAGCTCAAATGAAACTGTAAAACTGACTGGGTGCTTTAGTCTTTCTGCAAACTTTTGATTTATCTTTTTAATCACTTGTTAGCTTTTTTTAATGGCAATTAAGCACTGGAAATGGGCTTCAGTCTTCTTGCTGCATTACTCTTCTCTCGTTGAACTGTCATTTCTTTATGATGACAAGCAATACAAAGGTGCAAAAACAAGCCAGTTAAAGTGTATGTGGTTCCTGCTGCTATAGGTGTTTGTTACTAATGAATGAAGTGATAGCTATTGTTGGAATGTGAGATTTAGCTTTCTTTGTGACTTGTGTAGCAGAGAGTGGAACGGGGTACCTTTGAAAAGCTGTTATGAAGAGTCCACAACCACAGAAAGGCTGTAGCTAGATTTCCTGTCTGTAATACCAGAGTTAATGTTAGGGAAACGTTAAATAAAATTTGTTAGCTAGATTGCAATTTTGAACCTTACTACAGCTACAAATAAAAGAAAGCAATACAGCAGGTGTTAAGGACCATCCATTACAGGTATCTGCTAATGTTCCAAACAGGATTTTTATAAACCAACCTAATACTTAGATAAACATAATTAAGGAAATGAAATATGATGAATGATTGTAGTGGTTTGGTCCAAAATACTCATTACTGTTTATCTGCTGTGAGATAAGAATTAGGAGAAATGCAAAACAGGCACCAAACTTGAAAGAATAAAAGAAGTTTATTAACAGACCTAAAAGGAGAAAAAAAAATTATACCGCCTTCAGAACTCTCCTCCTACCCCCACCTTCCTCCCTTCTCCCACTGACAATG
The DNA here is from genome assembly GCF_009650955.1 of Corvus moneduloides. NCBI lineage: Eukaryota > Metazoa > Chordata > Aves > Passeriformes > Corvidae > Corvus > Corvus moneduloides. The sequence goes on from NC_045477.1 coordinate 79,730,880, forward strand.
TGAAAAGACAACCTTTAAGATGTTCAGTCTGTTTACCACTTCCATAATAACCTTGTTCAGTCCATTTAGAAAGAGAAGTCTCTTCTTGCTCATGCTATGAAAACATTATCACAACGAGACAGCCGCCCACTTCCAAATATTGTTCAGTCCATTTAGGAAGAGGAGTCTCTCTGCCTGCGTGTGAGTCCTTTCCCCCGACTTGCAGCTTTTCCCGCAACTGCTTTCGAGGGTCCACTCTTGAAGTTTTTTGGGGTACAATTTTAAGGTTGAGCCGTTCAGAAACAAAAACAGAGGCCCTTCTCCTTCCCTGGGAGCAAAGGGTCTTCATCATCTTCATCGTTAGGACTACCTCTGGGAGCATCTCTAGGGACTGAGGTTTTCTCCTTTCCCGTTTGGAGCAAAAGTCCTCATCTGGTTCATCTCTATGGACTGAGGTTTTCTCCTTTCCCATTTGGAGCAAAAGTCCTCATCTGGTTCATCTCTCCCTGTCCAAACTTCTCATGAAATTACAGCTGCGCCAGCATCTGCCTATCTCAGCGCAGGTGCTTTTGCTTACGAGTTGAACACTCCACCCCCCATATCTTCATGAAATTACAACAGGATACTCTGATATATCATAGCTTCACAACAGAATTTCAGCTTTAAGCATCTCCTCTCTCTCTTCCCTCAGGTTTTCAGCTCTTCACAGCAATAAAAGGGTTACTCTCACCTCGGCCTTGCAGCTTTGCAGCTGGAATGTTGAATTTTTCTTATCGCAGTGGAGAGGGGGGAGAGCCGAGCCGCTCCGGCTGCCCACGGCAAGGCAGTGGGGGGGGTTCCATGGCTGGAACAGGTCCATGGCTTCAGGATGGCCGTGGCCCAGCCCAGCCTGGCCCAAGCAGGGCCTGGCCGGGCCCGCTGGCCCCCACACGGGGCCCGCAGCCACCTGTCCCAGCGCCGGAAACGAGAGAGAGCTTGGAGGGGGAGTTTGCCTATTCTTAAATGTGGATCACAGAGGTGATCACAACTTTAAGTGGCTTAGAGAATTGTCCATATTCAACCTGGCCAGCTGATAGGTTCTTTCAGTTCCCAGAGGAAACTGTAAGCACCCCTTTGCAAGGACGTCCCTTCCGGGACTATGCTTGCTAACCTATGACAATGATAAAGACCATAATTGCTCTAAAATAATTAAAATTCTATAAAACTGCTTCCACAGGTACTGTGACACACATTGCTAGCAGTAGCTATACCTAGGATCGGGAAGCAGTTCCTGGGAATCCCCATAGTTTTCCAGCTACTTACAATCAACCATCTTCCTTTTTTTTTTTTTTTTTTTTTTTTTTGAGGGAGGGAGAGAGAGACTGTTTGTGCCTAACAAAAGTTACTAGTACATTCTTTGCCCCCTCTGCCATGTTACTGCTTCAGGGCTAACAGGAATAAAGAGTGCTAAGAATATATTTTGTCATTGAACAAATCTGTTGACTCAAACTGCCATTTTTTTTGGTGACTTCTAAGAGTCGAACAGCACCCTAGAGAAAACTACTCTCTGGAAGAAGAAAAGTAGTAACAGCAGCAGAATTTCACTTCTCATTTCCCACTGCCATCCAGCCACATAAAAATATTTTCTATCTCTGTACCTAGTCCACATTGAGGAGAGAATTTTAACCTGGGAATATTTCACTGCTGGTAAGATTGAGTCTTTCATATTTTTAAATGCTATATGCCCACAGTGACTTTTTGTTTCTTCCTTTGCTCTTAATGTCCAATATCTTGTCTCCATTTTTTTTTATTAATGCATTTCTTGATTTTCACATTCATGTATTTAAAAAGCATTATTTTAATCTATCATGCCGATTACTATCTGCATCCATTAATGATTTTTTCTGCCAAATATAATCAGCCTGGCTCTGCAAATAAGCATGACCTAAAAATAAACCAGAGAATTTACATCTAGATATCATGGAAGAAGGCAGTAAATCCTGAAATAGCATCAGCTTCAAATTCTGCTTCTTTAGATGACTTTCCCTCCACAATTTGCGTCAGTCAGTCTGTGCGTTGCTAGGACATCCCTACTGCCTGGTATTCATTTTAATAATTTTTGTGGTGTGGTGTTTATATAAAATAGAGTGAACAAAGGAGAATGTCACGGATGAGTCTGAGATTTTGGCTTTCATTTTTTAGCTGCAGACACTATTTGCATGTAGCTTTTGTGGTATAATTGTTTTTAGTTCTGCTGACATTGTGGCAGATACCAGCACAGATAATAACAGATGACGTTTCCTTTTGTGGAAGTTAAGAACCAGCTGATTAATTGTTATTATGTTACACTCTAGAGGAAACATTGTAATTAAACCACAAAAAGCTACATTAACATAATGGTAGGGGTCTGACTTAATCCCACTAAAGCAAGAAAATTCAAAGTTAACGATGAAGAGGGTAATGTTACATGTTTTAGGCCAAGTGCTGCTCTTTGGAAAAGAGCTTAGTCTGACTATTTCTGACTATTGTGGTTGTTTCTCTGTGTGATTAGGGCAGCTGCATTTAAATCAAATTAAGTCCTTTGACTTTTCTTTGTATGTGCTTGCAGATCAGGCTTTATAAAAAAAGATTATTGAGGAGTCAGCTCAGCAGTTATCTTTGGAACTAGGTCTGATGCTAGATTTCATGCTTCCAGGCAGCTGGTCCTGGCTTTGAACCAGAGGATGAGCTCCTCAGTAATTTTTTTATTTGCAGGTTTACTATATTTCCTGACAGCCTACCAGACTACTATTGGTACTTTTATGTGGCATGTTTTGATTTGCAGTAAAATGCTATTTCTTTATGTGTAAAACTTGGAAGGAAAAACACCTGGTTTATTTGAATGACTGCTTTTCTGAAAGCTAAAATCTTCCAAGTTTTAATACATACTCTATTCAGGACATAATTTAAAATTATTTCCACAGTCACACTTCCCTGTCCTGCTTTATGTGTCTTCAGCTTTTTTATCTCCCCCACATAGAGTGTCTGAAGATTTCAAAGCCTGTAGGAAGGTGTATGCAGGCATGCTATCAGGATGAAACATACCAGTAAAAATTCCATAATTAAAAGTTTGAGGCAAGTCAGGGATTAGTCTGACAGGCTGATCACAGTGACTGCTTCCCCATCTCTGCTTCCTCCATCCCAGCCCCTCACTGTTGGAGAGTTACAGCATCTGCCTGCAGCCTGGGTTGTTAGTTGTCACATGCATCTCCACAGCAGCTGATTGGGAGCCTTGATGCTCCTGAAAGGTCTTGATTTGATGTAGTCCCCTTTTGTGTGAACAATTTAGGTAACACAGAACGTAATTCTCTATTCTCTGGTCTGTATGATCCTGTGGCAATTTCATAGCCGATTTTGCATCTATTACGGGTAGAAAATTACATACAGGTTGATAGAGTTGGTAGTGAAGTGGCAAAGACAGATGATTACCTGAAAAATTCATATCCTCTAACGAAAAGGCTTCAATCTTCAAGTATGGATTCCACCTTGTATGCCTAAAGAATACTTTTGCATATATTTCCAGAAAATTAATGCCTAACTCTAGTACTGGGGCAAGAGAAAGAAACACATAAGTGCATAAGTTCCTGAGTCGATAGCAGGATTCATATGTAATCAGTTATTTCTGGAATTTTTGAAAACATGTACTATAAAATTAGTTTCAAGAGCTTCTTACTATAAAGGACAACAATGACAAGTGAAAAGTTTATGAAAACAGAAACGGTTTTGAAATATTAAGAACTCATTCAATTATGAAATTTAAACATTTTAAATGGACTCCAGAGATACGATTCCAATTCTAAGAGTAGACTAGTTTATGAGCTGTCACAGCTATAACATCCAAAATGAGAATACATTTTTCATGTAGCTCTAAGGCTTTAAAAACAGTAAAAAAAAAATTTTGAAGTTTATTTTCCGGTTTCCAGATTTCAGAGTTAGTCCAGTATGCATCTTAGATGAATATGCCATGAAATCTGTCCTACTTAGTTATCATGCAAACTCATCAACCACTGAATTTTAAATACAGCCTAATCATCCTTGTTTTGGGAAACTAAAAGCACATGATCTTACCTCCAAAGGGTTTGTTATTCTACACTCTCACTCCTATAATAAATATGCAAGAAGCAAGTTCTGTAGAAAAAAAAGACAGGGTTTAATATTTCTGAGCAATTTTTAAAAATTTTTTTTTAATTCCTAGAGCATACACTTTTCCAGTGCAGTCCTGGATCTGAGCATACAACATCCCTCTTTCTGTGAGCTTTCTGTGAGCTTTCGTCGTTCTCTTTATGTGTGCTCATGATGCTTTTTCTCCCCTCACACTCTCTCTCTCCTAGAGAGAAGTCCAGCTGCTAGCATCTGCGCACACAAACCAGCCTCCAGATTCCTGGCTAACTCACTGATGTGCTGTAGTTTGTGTGTAATTTATACACCTGCAGCTTTAGCTGTCTGGTTTATATGAACCTTTTAATTATTTTTATCCTTCTCTTAAATGAAGGCCAGACATTAAGCTCACTGGCTTCAAT